>NW_010138207.1:72853-124291 GCF_000699245.1 Pterocles gutturalis | reverse complement strand
AAGAAAGGAGGCGCAGCATCTTCTCCCCTCCCTTTAGAACCCCAGACCATGCACGGTGCACCAAATTCAGCTGCATCCTTACACAGGTATCTGCCAGATTGTAGAAATGTTGAACATCAAACCTTTCAAACCATTCTACCAATGAAGTAAACTTTTCCTTAAGGTAAAGGAAAAGCCAAATTAAAAGATCGAATACAGTTTCTGACTGACACATTGCAAGAGTCCCTTTTTAAAAAACAAAGGAGCTATTTATATATATATTTTTTTTTAAAGGTTTTAAGGTATAAATTCCTGAGAAAACTCTGGCAAAACTTTCTCACAAGACACATGTAACAGGGAAGTAAACAATAAACCAGACTTCTCAGGTCATATTGTTTAGGACAAGAAACCTGGAAACAAACAGAATAAACAGTGAAATGTAAATGAAATTTTTGAAGCCTCTCAGGCATAACTTCCTCAGGTTCTCATCTTACAATGAGTCTCCATAGCAGATACTATAGGGTCCAACCCTATATATTTATAAAAAAGGAGCAAGTAGGTGATCAGTGGAGGTAGTAATAATTTGCACTAGCTGTTGTAGAAATACTTACAAATTAGAATGACAATGTTGTCTTATTATTAAATAAGAAAAATTATTAAATGTTGGAAAATAGCATGCAAAACAGGCTCATAAGAACATACTAACCATATATACACTGAGTCATGGTGCATGGAAGTAATACAATTCCTTTTCTAAAAATTAAAGTGTAGGAATGATTTAAAAAGCAGAAGTCTGTCCATGTATAAAGAGCTAGAGATTATAAAAAACAGATTGAAAAACGTGTTTAATTGGCATTTCTAGCATCTGTTTTATTTTCATCTTCAATTAGGAGCCAAATCCAAAGAAAAGAAGTGTTTTGGCTCCAAGTCAAGTTAGATTTTTTTGGCTTTAGTTCATTTTTATCAAGTGTAATTTTACTGACTTGTATTTATTTATTTATTTTTATGGCCCAGTGTTTTTGTAGCACATTTTTATCTTGCATATGTGAGCAAATTCTATATAAGTAACATGCTTTAATATTTCCACTAAAAGCTATAGAAATACTGTGAACCTCCGACATGCCTTCGTCCTCTTTCCCCCCAACATCCAGACCAGCAGTAATTTATTACAATTGAGTCCTTTGTCTCTCCAATGCACAAAGAGTCTTGAGTCCTGGCACATGCAACAATGAAAGATAATTTAGTCTTTTACTTTAGTCACCCAGCAGAACTCAGCCTACAACAAAATGAGCATGCTTTCCTTCCCTATCATGAATCTAACCCCTAAGATGTTTATCTCTCTGCAGACCCTATCTCCCCTATCTTCTGTCCTTTCCCCAGACTTCCTACTTGCACGCTGTCACGACCAACAACTCAGGCTATTTTTTGGCTTGGTGGGTACTTCACTTTCTTCTAGTTGGTTTTCTAAAGCCCAGTCGACTCACAGCCATCCCTCTCAAAACTTCTGGGGATGCAGGTGGTGAACTGCAACCGACCACAACATTGGCTGTGGTGGATGATACATCCCACTAGAAATATCCAGACTCTCTGAAGCTCTACAGATCAAAATTCAGACCCTAAATTAATTCAGAGGCCCATGAGAAACCAGTACCTATTATCTACTTACTACGTGGAAGCCTTGCTAAATGGACTGCCTCCTGCATACAACAATTTAAATACGATTTAGTTAAGCTGTGTGTTGGCTCCTTGCAGAAATGAAGGTTGGGATCAGAGAAACAGGATCCTTATTTGAAAGGAAAAGGTCATAAGATGTCAACAGGTACCAAGCAATTTTTGTCTTTAGTGACAGTACAGTGACAAGGACTGAGCTTTTTAAAACAAACCCAACTATTCACTGTAGCATTAAGTTCAAATAAGGTGTATTTTATTGCTTATTTTCCGTGTTGCATTACCCAGGGACTGTAATGTAATTTGCTACTGCCACCTGTCCTGTTCAGATACATTAAAATAAGGATTCTTTGCTGTTTTCCAACGAATGTAGCCACTTTGTCCTTTGATCTCAAACTTTTATTAAAAATCATGTTTGGATGTTTGACTTGTTTTTATAATGAGTAGTCAGGCAATATTTTGCAGTCTGCTTCCATAATCAGACACTCACTTCTATCATTCACTTTTAAATAAAGTATAAAGTGTTGGCATGGAGGGAAAGTACAAAGCCATTTTAAAATGAAGCACACTGATTAAAAATGAATAAATATGTTCAAATAATGAATCTGACTATAAAAAAAGCTAAAATCTACATTCCAGTGCAGGCACTGTATGAGGAACACAAATGTTTACCTTAAGTTTCCATTTAACTCTACTGACAGCTATTCTCAGTAACATCGAACTAATGATACACCCCTTTCATTCACTTTCCCTCATATACATGAATATATATATGTGTTACGTGACAGATAGGTACTAGTACTGGTGTTTCTTCTGAAAACTTAACTGTGATTCAAACCTCAACCCAGCAGCCTGGGAGACTGAATTATCTCATTTCATTGTTCTCAATAAATGATATTTCTGTGCTAAAAAGAGCTGAATCCCAGGAATTAAACTGAGAGTGAGGTTAAGTGCTTACACCCGTCTTGCCTGGGACCATCCCCCTTTGGTACCATATTTAGCTCCTTATAAGAGATAATTAAGCCCTTAACACATTTTCACAGGAGACCTTTGAACATTCATGTACATCAGATCAGGACCGGAACGTGTAGCTTGCTGATCAAGTCCCTTTCTCTCACAACTTTAAAGTATTTCTTTTTTATTTCATGAACAGTCCTTGAAACTGCTCCTCTATCCACTAAAACTATAGCACAGTCCATTAGACTGTCATATGAAATTGATTGGGCATTAAACTGAAAAATCTATGTTTAAAGTCTTGCCTTCATGCAAGCTGGCTTTACACCTGAACTGACCTATAGCAAATAGACAAGACCCTAAGAAATGGTATGATGGACCATGGTATAAATGGCAGCTTGCAATCGATCAGAAGATCTTGCACTTCATTGATCAGCTAAAATGAGAAAAAAGATCTGTAAGTGCAATTCTGAAAGTCAGGGGAATTCTTACATATCTTGTTTACCTGGAGCAGAAACTAAAATGCCTGGATTCCTCAACACGGTAGAGCTGAATTTAAATATTGAGCAAACCACTGAAATATTGCCCTAAAACAGTCTGTAGCCAAAACCTCAGGCAAAAGAAAGAGATAAGCATCTGACTGTCATGAGCATTTCTGAACTGTTAACATGTTGTAGGAAACATGCTTGCATTTCACACAAAGTAGTGAATTAGATTTTGCATAAATATTGGCAATTCCAAAGTTACACAGTAGGTATAAAAGCTAGACATTTGTCAGCATGAATTATGGTATCAGACATATATAGCAGTTAAAAAAATACTGAAGAAGAAAAAAATACAGAAGAAATAGAAGAACATAACAGAAAACTGCTATAAAAGAAAGGACTGGATTTTAGCCAGTAGCGTCTTTTATCCAGCATGTTATCAAGTAGAAAGCTCTCCTTCCTGGTGAATGGTACACTGAGGGAGGAAGGATGGCAGGAAAATTGAGCACTGTAAATACACTGAATGGTTATTTTTATAATGGCATGTTGCTAATGACTCCCGAGTTAAGATTGGGTTGAGATTTGCATTTATATCAAGGCTGAAATCCCCTTGTTTCACACTTTAATGGTTGAGTAGTCTCTAAATTTGGCACAGCAAACTTCAGAGGAGAATTTTCCTCATTATTTTCTTTAGTAAATATTTGCTACATAGTTATTAATTATTTTCAAAGAAAAATTGCAAAGGAAAAAGCTTTTCTTTTGTGTCTGTTTTTCTTGGTTTTACAGTCCTCAGGCCCAGAAAACCTCACAAATACCTGAGTGTGTATATGTGTCTGTACACAATTTACATCCCTTCATGTATATTTTACTTGGTAACTTACTGTCAACATAGACCATCCCAGAAATTCTAAATTAAGCACAAACGGCTGTTTTGCTAAACCAACCAACATACTGGAGCTGCATGTAGAGAGCACCCTTCATCCAGGATCTTATTCTGATGAAGATATGTCCCTTGTTCCCTCAGTTCACTAGTCTTTTTTTTTTTTTATTATTGCAGAGCTGGACAGCTCATTACATACATAATATTATTTTTGTATTAAATTTTTCTTGGTTTTTTATTATTGCATACTTTGATCCACTAAAATGACACAATCATATCAGCTACCAGAAAATAACACTCAGTTTTGCTGTAGAGATGCATAGCAAGGTGACAGAATTAGAGACCTGACCCACAGCTAATCATAAGGACTGGAAAAGTTGGTTGTGATATTGGATAAATTCCGAGCCAATTATGCACTTGTTTTCTCTGAAGCTTTTATTTGCAGACCAGCTGTTAGCCTCATAACTCCTTCACTTATTCCCCTTTTTTATTCCAATGGCCAAACTCCACACTGCAGGACAACTCCTACCCATGGGGCTTCGTCACCCTGATGCAAGTTGTTTCTTTGTACTAGGGCAGAAGAGATTCACCAGATTCAAGCCAAGTAAGAGGTGAGGATTTGAGTTTGACTAGGTTAAGAAGTCTAAGGTTTAAGGTGGGAAGGTCGAAGGATGAGGGCAGGGAGAGAAATAATAAATCAAATGCCTGTAGAATATCAGGTAACTTCAGAACTTACTTGCCTTTCACAGCTTGCATTACTGGAATTTACAATCTAATAATGCCATCCATGGAAAAGAAAACAAACAAAAAATCTGTATGGACTTCATACAGTATAGCAAATATTTGGCTTAACGTATGGTATTACAACTGTATAATGAATGAAGGGTGGAATTTCTCTTTGATTAAGTAGAGCTGGATTAGCAAAGGAGTAGACTCAGATCAAACAACTTGTGGAAAGACTTAACACAGTTCTTGAGAAGCATAGCAAGTACCAAAAAATGAGAGAAGAACATGTAAAGAGCACAACAAATAGCTCCTGGCTTCAGAGGGAGAGGGAGACAGCCTCCAAAGAGCAATGAACATAGGGTGCAAGTGAGAGGTTGCCACATCCTGACCCATGAGAAGCAGCCCTGAAAAGCTGTGTAGCCAAAGGGATTTTTCCCTGTGTCCATCATATTTCCTCCAGTTCCTCCACTGTTCTTCTGTGTGAAAGACATGTCTTTTTTTTCTTTTTTTTTTTTTTTTTTCCAATTACATAAAAGGATATGAAAAGATAAAAGCTGGGTTCAGGAAGTTATGCTGCCCAGATAATGACCCTTTCTTTGTTAAAATTCCAAAATGTGAAATCCCAAAGAGAACAAATTCAGCCTCTCATCTTCTGTTTCCCTTCCTCCTTTTGTTCATGTTGCTGTCAGTCTCTTTGACACATTCTTCTTCAAACACTCCCTATCAACTCTAATATTTCCCAAGAAGGAGACTCTTTTATGTTCTTCATCATCATGGTGACACCATACATTTCTTCAGGTCAATGAACAACTTTCTCTCTGACCATTCAACCTGACAAATAAATTACACTCAAACTTCAGAAGAAAATAATACATCTATGACCAAGATCAAACAAAAACTATACTAATGGTGTATGATCCACCATGGCCCCTTTACACATTTCAGTGTTACTGGAAACATAGCTTATCAATGTTAACTAACCTAAACGGTTTTGTGCTTTTAAAATAAAATAGAATTTTTAAGATATCTCTTATCACCAATCTAGAAAGCCTTTGATTTTTTTTGTCATAGCTTCCACTGATATTACAGCATTTAAAGAGAAAAGCTGTCAGGCCAAGCATAGACCAAATGAGTAACACGTGCAAATTATCCATCAGGGAGCCCTAACTGGCCACAAAAGAGACATCACTGGTGCACTTTATGTGAGCACAAGTGACAATGAAGTGCTGCAGGTCACAAAAGGGAAAGCAAGTAACTCTTGGAAAACAGCCCAATGATATAGTATAGGCAAAGTAGCAGACAACTGAAGCAGTGAATATTTAGACCCAGAACTGTAAACAAATATTTCCATGGTAACTTAATTCAAATTTATTTGAAAATTTTTATTTGAAAATTATTACAGCTGCAACAAAAATTGCATTACAGGTTTGTCTTGAAGCCTTTGTTTAGATAAGGGCTCACAATTTAATTTGTGTCCTGCATTATATACCAAAGAGAGAGCTAAAATGGATAAAAGTTGCATGGCTGTCTTCATATTTGAAGGATTAGGGCCACAAAGGGCATGTCATACATAAGTAGATAAATAATATGTATAGCTATTACATAGTGTGCACAGCAAAGAAGGAGAAGTTAGAAGACGATAGGAAATTATGAAAAATGGGACAGTGCCTCTTCTAAAGTACCTAAAAACTAAACAAGTTTTTAGATGTCATTTTTCATAGACATACAATATTACTGGTAAATGAAAACATTTTGTTTGTTTTACAGGGACAACTGTGTTAACTTGTAACCTGAAAAATATACTATTAAATAATCAATAGCATATAATTATTGAGCTGAACCAGAAAAACCATCAGTTAAATACAGGCATTTCACACAGCTAAAAACAGGTAAATGGAGCTCCCAAAATATTAGACAGACTTAGCATCAGATGTTGCACCTTCCCCGAACAGGAACAATAACGACGAAATACCAGGGCTTCATAGTCATGCAGAGATATGTTCAGCTGCTGAAACATGTTTTACTGCTATTTTTTTTTTTGTCCCATAAACATTTTGAAGATGTAAATATTCGTGAAACTTTTTGACTCCCAAGGATTCTTGAGTAATTTTTACTTTAAGGACATGTTTTTATTTTTCTAATGTTTTCCAAATTCTAGAAATTCTGTTTTTCTTTTGTGCACAGCAATGTTAGTGTGCTATAGAATCTGTGGGGCAGAACTAGTGTACAGAATATACATACCTTTTGTGGGCAAATTTTGAACTCCTGAGAGATGGAAATTCAAACTTGGCAAAGAGTTAATTGTCTGGCATTATATGTAAGATGGTTTCTACTCATACTTTAATAATCAAATAATTTCATTAGCCCATTTTGCCTACTGTCTTTTTGAGATCAAAATTTCTACTTTGTGATAGTGTATTTTTGCCTTGTTAAGTAAAATAATATTTTCCACACCAAAAACCACATACATGAAATCAAATCTGGCATTGAAGAAAAGTGTTGAATAATAAATTTGTTAAAAAACCAAACCAGCCAAACAAAAAAACCCTCGTCCTGAGTGGGAGGAAAGAATCTATTAGCAAATTCAGGTTGACTTATGTAAATAGTTTAAAACAAAAAATGAAACATTTTGTTTTGACATCTTTTGAAACTGAAATGTTCCATTTTGGAAATGCCAAAAGCTTTCACTTTGACATTTTTCTGAATCTTTCTGAACTTTTATTTTGAAATTAATTTTCAATTTGAAACAGACTCAAATGAAAATGGATTAAATTAGCTGGAAGGGGGGCAGAATATTTTGCTTGGGATAAAAGGAAAGCAATTTTTTGCTTACCTTAAAGAAAACAAATTAAAAAAAAAAATTTCAGTTTTCAATATTGCTGGACCCATATTTTTTCTGTAATTTTTAGTTTGCTGTTACATTTAGAGTGTACTCAGTTGTAGTGAGAAACTAAAATATATACTACATCCATTCACTTTCACTGGGCTCTGTCAGTTTACTTCATCTGAAGCCCTGGCTCATGCTGTTATTGAACAAGCAAAACTTAAGATCCTCTATATTCTCTGTTTAAAAAGGCAAAGACTGTAGGGAGAAAAAGGGAATGCTGTCATCAACAGCATGCATGTGTGTGTGCCTGACTGTCCATCCATCCCTCCCTCATAGCTGATTCCCCATTTTCCATCTGTTTAATTTGCTTAAGCAGTTAATTAATTTATGGCAGCTTCTGTCAATACGTTTACTTAGCGAGTAGCTGTCACAGGAGTATCCCAGAGAAAGCCAAGGCATCCAGGGACTAGTGGGAAGATGATTTTTGGTTGTCAGATGAGATGAGAATTTAGTCATGTAAATGTTAGTATTTTGTCAGAAATTCTCCTTTCCATCATGGGAATAGGCACAGGACATTATATCTATGTTTTGCTCATAATGAAAGGACAGCAATGTCCCTGTGGGAGCTGCACACCAGGGAGGGGAAAAACAATTTACTCCAGTATTTACAAGGCCTGCTCAAAGAAGGCATACCTGGGCAGGTTTTTTGCTCTTTATACTTTTTAGAGAAAAGTTCTAGAAACTGTCAATGTCCCTATGAGCTATGAGTTGTTTTCTTTATGTTTTTACAGCACAAGAGAAATTTTCTCATTGATTCTCTTAAGACCTTTTCTCCCACTGAGCTCTGGTCCCATTTGATATTCCACAGTCTCCTACTTCATAGGTACTTTTGGTCCTCTCACTGGAGTGGGCCATTCACGCACGGAGACGTTTATTGCCAAACCAGGCTTGAAATGCCACTGCGCTTTTGCTTTTATTAACCGCCTTTACATCATGATCACCACCTTGCTTGCTGTGACTCAGCACTGAGCCTTAGCCATCTATGTGCAGCAGATCACTGCAGTTGGTGAATGATTTGGGCTTTTTCCTCTCCTTAATAATTGAGGTTTCACTTAAATGGAGGGAGAGAAAATGCTAACACCTGGAAATGAAGGAAAAACAGAGTATTGTTGAGCTTCATTATAACTAAAATCTTCAGTAAAGGGAACATCAGTGCAATTAGGGTGTAATCCAAGGCCCATTAAAGTCATTGGGAATCAGTCCACTGACCTAAATAGGCTTTGGATCAGGCCCATATTGCATATCAGAAGGCAGTTCTATCCAAGGGATATTGCATTTTGAAGTGTGAATAACACTGCTGCACACAGCTTTGCTGTTAGAAACTCCAGCTCTGTCACATTTTCTGTTGCTGGCATTCTCTTTTCATCAACATTTGTCTTGTAGCAGATTGCCGTTATTATTCTAAATCCACAGTGCTTTTTTGAAAAAGCACCGTCGTCATCCGGGCAAATCTGTTGAACAGTTCTATAACACGATGGGCATGGCCACAGCCGACACAGCGCAGTAACAAAAAGACACCCTGGAAACATTTCATTTTAATGTCCTCTCAATTTTATAGACTTCTGAATTTTTTTGTAGGTCTGACCAAAACAGTCCCTGTAAGCAGAAAACAAGGACGTTTGGGGTCAGTTGCTCGGAATGCCTGAATGTTTTGTAGAAGCCCAGTGTCAGGAGGCCTCAAAATAACCATACATTTCTCCCCATTATGCTGCCAAGAGAGGGAAGGTGGCAGAAAGTATTCTGATCAATAGTAACAACTTTGTCCCTAAATTCATTACTGGTATCGATTGCTGGCCCCGCTAATTATGGTGTGTCAGGACAGGACAAAATGCTGCATTTCCTGAATACAGGATGAAAGCAAAGGGAGCATGCTAAGGGAGCTGGTGATAAACACAATCCCTTCACCAACTTGTAGCACACACCAGGGTGATGGCTTTCTTCTTTCTGTGTCCAGGTGGATAAAATTCCTGGTAGGAATTATGCCCTCTGTCTGCCAGCTACACTTATCATCCCATGGGTAGGGGACCTGTGCAGAACCATTATGTCCAGGAGACGCTCAAGGCATCCCCGTCAGGTTGTGCTGGAGAACTTTGTTTTCCACTATATACCTCTATGGCTAATCCTACTTTGAATGTGGGAGTCATTGTAGGAAAGAAAGTACAAGTCTGGATGGACCAGAAGGAAGGAAATTTCTGAGGTCTTTTTATGTTTGTGGGAGAGGCAAGATAAAAGTAAGAGAGTGATGTTGTATGCCTAGCCAGGGACTAGGAGATAAAGGAAAAAACACTCATGAAAAAGAAGCAAAAAAGGAAGTAAAGTAGCTATTTAGCTTGACACAGGAGGGTAAGAATATAAACTCTGCTCTATATTGCAGAATCTAACAGGCAAGCAAAGGTGGTTGCTCTCTGTGGTTGCAGAAAGCAAGGAGTGGAAGAGCCTGTTGGGCTAACCCAAAGGAAATTGGTGCAGCTCACAAGAAGAAAATGCCTTCTGATAGGGGAGGTTGTACAAAGCCTTGAACAAATTAGCCTCAATGTTTCAGGCCAAACGAGGCCATACTAATATTGCCAACTTATTTTAATTGTTGTCTTTTTAAGAGATTTCCAAAAGAGGTCTGGATCAATATCTGACATCCAGACAAAGCAAAGAAAGAGTACAGGAGCTACACTTGAAGAGACACTCTTTGAACAAGCCATGAAGAATTGTCAGAAATAATGGGGAACGGAAGACATATTTCTTTTTTACCCATTTATGACATAATTCAAGATAACAATTAAAATAATTCTAAAAGCAGGAGAATATCAAATTCTGTGACTGGAGTATTAACTCTTGGATATAAGAGTTTAAAAAAATAATCAGAAAACCTCTAGAAATGCTGTTGCTGAGAGCATGAAGTTTTGCTGCTACCAGCAAGTAATAAAATAAGGGAAGCTAAGATGTAGAAAGTTTGCTATTCATGTTATAAATATGCATCCTCCTTCACCCAGCAAAGAAGATAAATTTAAATTCTCAGTTCTTCAATCCAGCTGTATCATTTGGAATTAATTTCCCCAAAGAAAAAGCAAGGGATCAAACAAGGTTGATCTCTCTTACAGTCACTGAATAAAATTGAACTTGATGCCAAATATTAATAATCCTTGGGCATAACCAACGGTAGTAACAGCAAATTTCTGACTCAAGGCAAAATGTGTTAGCTCTTATAAAAAGGGTTGGATTAAGTCTATGATCTAACACAATTATATTCTGATGAACTCACATGTCAGCAACAAGCCATCTTTTCTTTTACCAGACTGTTTTGTCATGACACCCAGGGTCCATCTTGGAAGAAGATAAATAAGAATTTGCACTTCTGTAGTTACCTTCTTCTGAGGACATCAGAATGATTTACAAACATTACTTCACTTATTCAAACAAATGAAGGAGGGATAGTTACAAACTGGAATAAAACTGTCTGTGGTGTGAAACTCAGAAACAACCCACTAAAATATAAACAGGCAGGAAGATTACTCTCCAGTGGAAACAGCAATAGTGATTAGGAGATATAGTCTGGACATATTTACTTTTATACAAAGTGGTCAAGACCTCAATTTCACATTTTGCATTAAGACTCACATTCAATAGCTTATTACCCCAAATACTTCCCTACTCATCTTTAATATAATGATAACCAAATACTGAAATGATGCTCATTGAATAACCAGTACCACTTTCTACGGCATATTTCTTTGCATATTTAGAAGGTCTGATAGGATTATCGTAGAAAGTGGCATATTATCATATTGTGAAGTGAAGGAGATCAAATCAAATTAACACCAATTTAATTTTAAATACAATTGTCCACAATAAGTTCTTAAAGTGATTTAGCTCCACTATTTTAATGGCTAATTCAGATTAATTTTCTGGTAATCATACAGACAAGCTCTTATCCAATAGTGGGTGTTTGATAGTCTTCTCACTTCTGGGAAAAGGTTTCAATGACAATTCACAAACAGGGAAAAGTGTTCATTACAAATGAGGCATGAAGAAAGTTTGATTATGTTTATAGTAAAACTTTGGAAAGAACTGCATTTTGTTATTGACAACAACAAAAAACCAGACCAGATATTTTATTGGCCAGACTGATATATTTATGAGAAAAAAGTAAAATAACTAGAGAGTGAACAAAGCATTTTGTTTCTATTGAAATAACATTTCTTGTTCTGAATTTTCTTTTTTATAAAGATTGTTTTCTCTACAGAACTTTGACATATTTTATTTTAAAAGTCAAAAGGAAATTATGTAGCTTTCTTAGGATTCTTCTCTTCTTCGAATACAGAAAGTGAATCTGCCAAATATTTGTGTTGAATCTGCAATTTTGGAAGCAAAATATTTCAGCCAAAAAAAAAGTGTGCAGCTCCAGGTTATGAAAGAAGTGTCCATAAGAATAAGCAAGGCTTGCACCTGCTTTATCTATTAGCTGGACAATTTAACTGGATAATTTAACTAGGAAGCAGCAACAAGAGGATTACACCCAGAGTACCTTAAACCAATACTAAGTTCAACAGTCATGGGCAATATAGAAGGAAGTGACTCAATTATCACAAGGTTCTTGAACTTTGAAAAAAAAATAAAGGCAGGAATTAAATGTATCAACATGCAAAGCTTTGAAGTATGGTCAAGTCAGAGAGCGATCACTTTGCAATTTTAAACAATTTTGACTTCCATTAAGAGCAACTTTCATCTTCTATTTTATCCACTCTGAAACAAGCTGTTTGTATCACAGTGTCAGGCATTTCCCTTTTAGAAATGGAATTTTATCTGCCAGAAATTAGTGGAATATTAGTATGCATCCACATTCTCATACCACATACATACTGGCATTCTCAAAATGGTTTTGTGAAGAAAATATTTTAAGCTATGCTGAAACAGAACAAAACAAAATGAGCCAGTAACTATTCTTTGTATAGCAGAAATTGATTTTAATGTAACTTTGAAGCACGTACATCCCTTCCACATAGTGCTTCCATTGGATTTCCTGCAGACTCCATCTTTGAGTTTTCTCTCCTCCCAGTGTTTTGTTTTTAATATTAGGACACCTGAAGTAATTTACCTACACTTATCTCCAAAAAGACATGTCAAAGGGTCTAAGATGGAGGTGGAGGAAAACACAAACCAGACACCTTTCATTTGCCATTCACCAGCATTTCTGTTTAAGAGGGCTTTGTTGTATTTCGAAAGGCAACACTCTTGCAAGAATATATAAAAAGACAACTTCGCCTTCCTGCTTTCTTAAAACGTTTTCCCAAGGAAGCTAAAGAAAACCAGAAAAGATAGAAATACAATTGTTTTGATTTCAATAAAAGTAACCAATTTCACCTCTCAGGTCAGGTGTTATGGTGTGATAATGCCGTTTAGATGCAGAGTCATTTGTAAAGTAACACACATTCTTATAGCCTAAGGAACAGTGGTCCAGCTCTTCAGCCGGCATAAATCAGCACAGTTTCACTGAAGCAAATGGAGCAACTCTGATTTACATAAGCTGAAGACATGGTCCTTTATTTTTCAGAACCACATTTCATAACATCCTAAGGATACATTTAGAAATAAATAAATAAGTGGTGCTGTGTTATTCACCTAACAAACTCCACTTGCTTTGCTGAGCTAACACTCGAGCATACCCCTTACTGTAGGCAGGCACTCAGCTCACAATTTTACAGCAAGATCAACAAATCTTCAATTTAACTCAAGAACATTATGGAAACCATTTCCCCACCCCAGATCTCTCTTAAGGAAGAAAATCGAATGAATACTTAGCATGAGGATTTCTTCAGAAGAAATTGGCTGCTGGATTGACATTTCATGCTTGAGGAGAGCATGAGACTCAAAATCCTACTGTAATTGGTGTTTGATGAAGATTGGAACACCCAAAGCAGGACAAAAGCAAAGGAAAATAGAAGACCAGCATTATAAACAAAACTGGCTTATGCTGGTCGTCAATTTAACAACACGGGAATTTTCTATACTAAACACCAGGAAGTATGTGGGAGCCCTTGGTAATTCCCCTCAGGCCCACCTGTATTCCATACTTAAATTAAGTAGAGAGAAAAATCCATTGGTTTAAATTTTGCAACAATTTTGGCCTGAAGCAAACTACACATTTTCCCCAACACAAATCAGCTGCATTTAATTCCCCAGACAGCTGGCATGAACACAGCCTCTCCACAGGACACCTGAATTACAAAATTAGCACATTCAGAACTCTAAATCACATTCCATTACATTAAGCCCTAAGGTCCAACATTATGGAGAACGAGAATAAATTGCAGAACTTCTCCTGAATTAACCCTCTTAGCACACTCTCAAAGTTAAATTGCCCTTTCCTCTCCTTTGAAGAGACATGGAGACTTAAACATTCCCTACTGCCCTTTCTCATCTATTCCACTTCTTGCCAAGTGGCACAGTCTACAGGACATAAGTTGAACATCTTGTCAGAAACTCACATTTGTAAATTAGCCCATCACAAGCTGTTTTGACTCACTTACAAAATTTGCAGGTTAATGTTTATGCTTTATGTCCTTCAAACAACACTGACCCATCTCCTTCTCTTTAGCAGGCCACTTTATCGCATACCTTGCTAAAACAAACACGCACGAATTGTTGTTTCTTCTGCACAAGCTGCTGCCAACGAGGTAGTAATTCCTGGGAGAAGAAATGTGAGTTTGTGAGACAAATTTGCTTACAGCTACACAGCACTGACCTGATCTGATTAATGCAAATTTGCCAGTTCTTGCTATGTTATGATTACATTATTGTTCTGTTGCAATTAGTATGAATTTTGATGTTAGATATTGTGCACTAAAAGACCAGTGTTTTACAAGCTTAGCTTTTAAGCCAAAAATATGTAGATGATTAAAAAGATAATGAAACAGTAACAGTAGGCCTTCAAGGAGGAAGAATAGGATAAAAAAAAAATTACATTCGTGCTTCTGAGCAAGCACAGTAGAATATTTGAAAAAGAATACTTTCCAAATTTTAGAGATTCTTCCTAACACTAATTACTGAATATCAATGCCATTCTAAGATATCTCAAACAGGTATAAAAGTATATATATTTACTCTACATAGGCATTAACAAAATGCTGATATGTGGAATTTTTTGCTTTCACCCATACGCCTCCCAGCAGCTACTGGGCAGTTCTGTGTGTGTCTTGAAAGACCCAGCACATTCACAAGTGTGCCTTGAGCTGCAAGTATAATCAAGATGCACTGGTATTTGCAGGGAAGTTTTGTCATTTGTCTGTTCTCTGCTTTCAATTACCTAATTTTGAAGTGTGATGGGAAGAGGATGGAGTTGAATCATTACTGGCACACCCAGTACTTACTGCTTGAAATTAACCTCACATCAAAACTTTAACACTATCTGCACAGAAATGCCTCTCTGCTCCTGAGTCTGCTCTCTTCCTTTTTTATTACATTAAATTTCCATTCATACTTTGTTGATTGTCATACTGAAGATAATTTTTGAATGGTGACATTCATTATTTATCTGGCTGAGATGACTCGTGCTGTGCTAACCCAGACAGTCAGTGCTGTCCCTGCCCCAAAGCAAGATAAAGCTATGCATTGCTATGGCACTCTTTCAACTTCATTAATTACTTTAATTATTTCTAAGGAGTTTTTGACTGTGTACATACACTGCATCTTTTCCTTATTTCTTGTTACAGCTATTAAATTACTGTTATATGGGATACCAGAAATCCATGACAGCTATGGCAATAGGTGCTATACCTCACAGAAAATTTCAGTGCTCGGAGAATGAAAATAACAAAATGACCTGCTATTTACCACCCAAGCCTTCCAGGATCTATCTTTGCAAAACATATTTTATAAGAAAACAACTGCTGTAATTTAAATTTGTTTTTAAATAGGAGATGTAAAGCTTGTGATAAACAGACTGAAACAAATCGGTTATACTAAGAAAAAACCCTGGCAGCTAAGCTGGGAATTTTTATCTTTTATAAGATCGGCATAGGAGATGCAATAGTTAGTGGAGTAATTTGTTTATAGATGTCTGATTTGAGAGACCAACTCTCGTGTGAATGCAGGCTGGTCTGGAGAGACTCTGGAGAGACATAGGCTGTGAGTTACGACCACTTTTTATGATGCAGGGGGACTGCCAAGGCCCTTGTCGTGTGCTAGTTCAAGAAGACAAGACATCAAGCTCTAGAAATCAAAGTCTGCTGAGACAGAGACTCTTGCAGGTAGGCAGAAGGTGCCTAATAGCCCACTGTGCTTCAAAAGCCAACGGAGCAGGCTGTATAGACACCACCATTTAGCTGCCAGCACTCAGAAAACTGTCACCTAAGGAGAGGACAGCCACAGAGAGACACAAATGTTTACACACCTCACATACTTGGGGAAAAACAGAAGATCCATGGCTGTTTCTACATTGTTTGTTGGGCATGCCATGTGGTCAACTCAGAAGGGATATTGCTTTGCTTGAGAGTCTTTTGTTGCCTTTTGGAGCAGAGGGTTTATGGCTGAGCCCCACATCTGCATTTCCCTGCTAAGGGAACTAGATAAATTTCTTTGGGCTGACATCACATTGTAAGCAAGAGGTAAGTAATGCATACATAAAGTTTACATGAGGAGGTTAAAAAAGAAAACATCACCTCCTAGGTTAAGAAGTCATATTGTAGCAGAGGAGAAGAAAAAACTATGATGCTGGAACAGTTTCATAGGGAAGGTGGGTGACTCCCTCCCTCACAGTGATGTTTTAGGAAAATAGCTACTGGGTAATAGTTTTTTTTGAATAGAGGAATTAAACCATGTTGTAATTTGGACTGTGTTTTCTGCAGTGAAACTAAAGACATAGACTAACTAGTGAAAACAGACTTAGTTTAAATATGTGCATTGCTGGGTATTCCAAGAAAGGATTAATAGAATTCAAAGAACTTAATGGAAAATAATAACAACCAAAGAGAACAATTTGCAATAAGTGGAACAAATAGCAAGTAATGAAAGCAAACTGTATTCAGTCTAATCTACTGAAACTAAACTCTTAGCTGAGTACATGATAATGGAAATAATTAAAATTACTGATTGTATAGGGGACAAGAAAATAGCAATGAAGTACACTGAGCTGAAGGATGGGAGAAACAGGTGTTTTTGCAAATATTGTGTGTTAGGCTTAGTGAGAGTACAAAAGTGGCAGCATATTTGAATATAAATAAAATATCTCTCATAAGCAGTGTTTCAATTTTTTTTCCATGGCTTTTGCTGTCCTGTTAGTTAATTTAGAGAGAAATTTATCCTTGGGCATACTTTCTGCCTTCTCTGTCACAGTGCATCAATTATACTTCACACTGTAGAGTGACACAGGCTTGTAACATTGTTTTATGCCCTACTCTGTTATTTATAAACAGAATCCTATAAAACACATTTTAGAGGAAAAAAAAAACAACTTTAACACATTAACCATTAGTTCTCATTCTTGGTGAATTTTAATGTCCTATACTAGTCACTGATAAGGACAACATTAGGTTACAGAATTCCAGCATTTTTTCCCTTCACTCTGCACAGATTCAATCAGTGTATCTTCAAAGTCCATGGTGTGTGTCAGCTCATACTCAAGAAGCCAGCAGTGACAGGGAATTGAGATGCGCTGCCTTTTTGCATTCTTTATCAGCCTTACCTGGGAGAAAGAATATTTTTTCCTGCAGTCCAGTAGCTGTGAAAACAGAACTGAGTATTCAATAAGCATCTAAGATTATTTATTAAAAAATAATTCAAAGAATACCTACAAGAGGGCAGTTTTCAATGGGAAGACTAAAGATCAGGAAGATTGGGTCATGTAAGTGATTCTGCCATCTACTCCTACCTTCTCTTTCTGTGTTAGGTTCCTGGCATCTGGATGAGTACGAGGGAAATTACTCTGAAGATATATGTTGTGACAGATTATTATTGCCATCAGTGTATGACTTAGATAGGAACACTGCAAACCAACTCTTTTGTTAGCTGAGGCATATTTTGCCCCTGTAAGCTGACTTTGCAATCTGTCTCTTATCTCTAACATATTTGTAGAGAAAAGTACTTTCTTACTTCTATAATACAATCAAATAAGGTATTGATAAAAATATTACCTAATCTGTGCCTCTTTACTCTGGGGGAAGCATGGGTAAACTCATTTATCAGAGTATAGATCATGGTTTTCTGAGAACAGCATGGAAATTGTTAGCGAAAAAATCTTACCCTTTCCAATGTAGAAATTCCATCCTCTGCAATCTAAAAAGCTCCAAGGATGTCCCTTTTTCTCCAGAGAAAGACATAAACTTGCTTGGGATGTAATCTTAACTGGTGTCTAATTTGGTATCGTATAGATCCCTAACATTAATAAATATCAGCAAAGAGCCATAAAGACGATTGATGGTCTGGGGCATCTTCTATAGGAAGAGACACTGAGCACTGAGACTGTTCAACTTGGGGAAGAGATAGCTCAGGGGGATCTAACCAACGTGTATAAACACCTGGTGGGAAGGAGTAGAGAAGATGTAGCCAGACTCTTCTCAGTGGTGCCCAGTGACAGGACAAGAGGGGACAGGCATGAACTGAAATGCCATAGATTCCATTCAAACATAAGAAAAATCCTTTTTTCTCCTGTGCAGGTGATCGAATGTAGGAATAGGTTGCCCAGAGAGGGTTAGGAGTCTCCATCCTTGCAGATATTCAAAGTCTGACTGACCATGCCCTAAGTAACCAGCTCTTAGCTGGCCCTGCTTTGGGCAGGTGTTTGCACTAGATGGTCTCCAGAGGTCCCTGCCCACCTCAGCTATTCTATGATCCAGAGGCCAGAGCTTGCTGTGCATTTTTCAAAACCTCAGAGAATTTTCCTAGGTGAAAAAAATTAGATTTATTGCAGCTGTAAACTTTTCTGATACTTGATGATCTTTACCCTGATCAGGTCCTCAAATTCATAATGAGAAACAAAGACAGCACATTAATATCCTTTTCTTAGAGATAATAGCATCTCATAAAAGAACAGATTTATCAAACACCAATTTGGGATACCAACTTTGTTCAGGGAAAAGACACACAAAATCTGAATGAAGATGATGAATTTCACTGATGATACATAAATAGATGTATTTCCTTTTTAATATTAAATAGTGAAAAAATCCACATTAATTAATTCTTCCTTTGCTAGAGACCTCATGAGCTGTCTTGAGGGTACCAACCACTCAGAGATTTGCTCTGATCTGCTCAGAGACATAGGATTGAAAGTTTCTCCTTCATTCCCACAAGGCAAGCAAGGATGCGAGTGAGAGAGAGACTGAAAGACAAGGTGTCAAAATCCCACAAAACTTGCTATCACAAAACCAGGAGATAACTGAACAGTCTGAAACCTGACATCCTAAAGTGTCAGCTTCTCTGGGATGTGCTACAGACTCAGCCTGCAGAAAGCTGTACATCCTGTTATTTTAAAACACTGCAACAGCAGCAGAAAGGCTAATTTATCACATTTACATAAGGCATCAATAGCAAACAATGGTGCTGGGAAAGTGATTATGTTAGTCTAGAGTTTTCAGAAAACAAGTGGTTGTTAGTGCCGTGGCCATGCTGTATGCAAGACCATAAAGACTCCCTGTCAAGAACAGGCATGAGAGATCCCTTCTTTGGGAGCTCGACATTGGGCAGCACTTAGTTGCATCAGATGGAGTCAAGTTCTGCAAATAAAATGGTTTGTTTTGCTCTGTTTTGCAAAAGTATCTGAGGTCTTTGGATGGGGCTGCGGTACTTCCATAAGCTGAGCATTTGTGTGAGAATATTCTTCAACGGAGCATTGAAGTCTGACCCTATCTGTCTCCTTTGTACTGTGCCATCAGTGCCAAGAGAATGAAGAGCTATTTTAACAGGACAGCTGGAGATTTCTTTGATGTAGAGTGCTCTTCCGCCCACAGTCATTGGGAACATTGCAGGGTGGGCCCAAAAGAAAGGCTTGGGGTAGGTGCAGAGTGAACTGTGCTGGTACAGCACAGCAAGCTTGGAAGGATCTCTCCCATGCAGTGTACTTTAAAAGATCCCTTAACTTCCCGGGGTGTTTTAGAGATCACAAGGATCACCTTAATTTGAAGCAAGGATCTCAGGGAAAGTCAGCATGAAGCCCACTTTTTTCCTTCTTTTACCACGCACTGAACACATTATGGCCAGATCATTGTCATCCGTTCACATGAGCTGTGTACGCAGGTACTGTAAAAGATAATTAATGGACAGTACTAATTCTATTGTTAAACCTAGAGTAGCTCAGATGTTTGAAGAGGTCGTCTACATCATTTGATAACATGTTTAGATGAAGTAATATTTTTTCTTATTTTATAAAGCTAAAACAGAACAATCCTTCACAATCATTGTCCAACGCAATGTATGACTGTACCTTAGCCACTGGAAACAGCTAGTGGTAAAAATCTCATCCTCCAAGCTTTTTTATTTCTACTGAACTTTAAGACAGGATCTCTGCTCTTTCTTTTTCAAGAAGTGAATCCCATAAGACTATTTGGTAAAGCAGTTCTACCAGAATGATGCAATATCAGGATGTTTGCAGGCATAGGTTCAATAGGAATACATTGTTCCTTATTTATAAACGTGTCACTGTTTAGAGGCACAGCTTCACACATTTTTGATGATGAGAGCTGCTCTTTCCTTGGCAGAACAACACAAATTCGTTACAGCAGGAAGAACCAGCAACACAAGACTTCAATGAATAGAACCATCTTTGCATGACTCAAAACTCTAACTCAGAGATAGGCCAGATGGAAAAGAGATAAAGCAGGGAAAAACTGTCCTGAAATACAGAAAAGTAACTTTGAAAGACATGGATTTAGGAGGAAATAGGAAGTGTATATTTTCTGTGGTGTATCAGCTTATTTAGGAAAGAACCAGAATTCTCTTGTGGGTTTTTGTCTCTGATCCCTGCAAGTTATTTTGATGTATACTTGTATGCTTAAAATTATTTCTCCTCCTTTTTATTGTGCTGTCACATTAATGGATTCATGTGTCACTTTCTATTTTCATTACAATTTCTGTCAGGAACATGAAAAATCCAAATGTCTTAGTAATTTGTAAACTACCACAATGTACTCTCTTTGGCCTGACCTTGTCATTATTGTATAACTTAATTGGCCAACTATTCCACTTCTTTTCCTTTTCATAGCCTTATTATAGTGGAAAATGAGAAGAGACTTGTCATTGACCAGTCAATCAAAAATACACACCATTTAGAGATGAAAATAACAACCTCTCAATTAATTTCATAGAATTAACACTCATTATGATAAAAGTCTCCTGAGAGAAAGATTGAGAACAGGACTAATAAGCAGACGTTTAGCCATTCCTCTGACAAAGCCTATAATAAAATTAGGAAATGGAATAGTTTAATTCAATCACAAAATTGCAGTTCCACAGTTTCCCCCTCAGACTAAAAGATATTTAAGAGACCTCAATTTTTCCTCTGTACAAAGATTCAGAGTACACCTCATTTTGCCAGTTCTGTTGTCTGAAGTGTAGATCTGGCTGTAATTTCAAAAAAAATATCTTTCCCAAGATACTTGATGACATTTTCACATGTTGGACTACCTCTATGATGGGAAGCATAATCATTTCACTATTATGTTGTTATTTCTTGCAATGGTTTTAGTTTTCCTCACATAGTTTCTGTCTTTAGATGGAGTAATTTTAAACTTGCCAAGTAAAGGACAGTCTTTTTTTTTTTTTTTTTTTTTTTTTTAACCAGTGTCCATAGGGTTTGCAACAACATACTCTATGCTCTATCACAACAGTAACAGTAATATAAAAGAAATAAAATAAGTAATAGACTTGACAGAAACCTGTGCTCCAAAATTGGCCATAAAGCAGTGAGATCTGGGGAAGAGGAAGCCACTGGGGAAGGCGGCTTTGTTATTACTATGGGAAAATCAGACACTAGTAAATTAGTATCTTGTTTAAGGTAACACAGGCTTCAAAATGAAAAACTGTTCAAGACAGCAGCTTTTTATTTCTGTGAAAAGGATCATTGTTATCATAGAATTAGTGGTTATCACAAAAAAGTATAGTCAGATATAGATATGAATGTTTGCTGGTCCAGTGTCCTGGACAAATGTTTAAGATGAGATATTCTGGCTCATTGTATAAAGATTGCATCTCTAATTTAAAACTAATGGTTAAAATTGAGTAAACTTCACTATCATTCCATTAACTTTCTCCCTAGTAACTTTAAACGAGAGAGGCGTCTCTCGTGCCTTCTAAAAAACTCCATCTAAAGATCCTTCCTAAGATACTCACTGACACCTCACCTGCCTTTCTCTGGTCTTCACAAGCTACTTTTGCAGAAAGCCATGAGCAAGAAAGAGAAAATAGATGCAGTTTTGAAAGAGGTCAGCTGACCGTGCTGATTGCCTGATGGATACCAGACTAGAGGACCCGGGATAGGGAAACAGTGATCAGGTATAAATTACCTTTCTTTCCTTTTCCTTTGTATTTCAGGTCAAAGAGCACAGATTTGAAATGAGAGCGTGGCCTTTGGAAAATAAGCACCTAAACCTTTCTGTCATACACTACAGTAGTTCAAGATTATTAAGTTGCACATTATTCTTTTTCTCACTCGAACAAATCAATTTACTGCTTGACAAATAAGCACATAATGCAAAATGCCAACTTACAGATTGGTATCATTAAAGAGAGAGCATGGTTTTATTGGCGAGGGACCATATTTTGCGTACATTGCAGATCTCGGGGCAGAAAGCTTTGTTTGTACAGGATATGTGACCCATTACATCTGGTAAAGTACAAAGAAACTACAGATATGGTCAAACAGGACTGAAATAAAAGTGTAAGTATTTGGATTGTCATGCCCATACCACAAACAAAACAGTCTGATTCTCCGCAGGCATATCAGAATTGGGAATTGATTTGTTATAATAGATGCATAACAGAAAAACTGAAAAACATTCTACATCTAAAGGGTTTTTAATATCTTGAGGTACAAAAGTCTCCAGTGCTCTGTCTCTAAAAGTTTTAAATAATTAGCCAATTTTCATTATGGTGCTGAGGACACATAAAAAAACTAAAATCTCATCGATTTAACTTAAGGTTTCATTACAGAAATTTAACAATAATTTAATAGGAAGATAGGGAAAAATCTGCCTTTAATATAGAGTTTCTGTAGCAGTTCTGAAGATTGTAATCAAAGTCTGTGAGGAGAAAGGAGAATTAAGTAAAGCTGTGTCTTGAGTGTTGCCTCTTCTGTTGTATTGGTATAGTATGGTTCTAATACAGTGAAATGCAGTCTACATTTAAATTATTCATGCCCTCCTTCATTAGAACACAAAAAAGTTGATTTAAAAGCTTAGTAAAACTTTTATGAAAGCCAGAAACCTACAATAGCTTTGACTTTTTTCCAAGGTAACAACCTTTTCCTCATCGTTCTTTTTCTCAATAAAAGCAAATTTTAAAATTTACATCTTTCAGGAGTGATGAGGCCTTGTAAACAAACATAAGTATGCATAGCACCGTTCCAGGTTGGACGTCTGTCACTCAAATCACTGTCATGCCGCAAGCTACCCTGATGCAATCAGAAGGGAAAATGGAGTTAGTTAGATGGGTTTACAGGATGATGTCTGCATGAGTGACAGATGTTTGTGCTCTCGCAACATTATGTTTTATTATAGAACAATTGCATCTAATAGATTTTACGTTTATGTTCAGTGTGTTGCAAATTCACCTCCATACATTAAAAAAAAAAAAAAAAGAACAGAGAAATATTATGAATTGGTTCCTCCCCTACACCAAATAAAAGCATTTTTTTCAATAGAAAGTAATTTGGGCAGCTGGTGAACTGTGGAGCTCGCCAATCTATGAGCTCTCAAACACACACAAACTGTGTCTTCATGGTTCAAGGAAGAACTGACATTACGCCCAAAAGGATTATCAATCACTTGCTGCACAATATCATCTGTTGTAAATTGGGAACCTGATTAATAACAGTGATTCAAGCATGTTCCTTGAAAATTGTTATCTTTATTGACTAACTGGACTCGTGACTTTCTCTTTTCATGTTGTTTGCACTCAGTTTGTGCTGCTTTCAGTTACTGATACTGTATATTACTGTTTCTGTTATGATTTTTTTCCACATTATATAAAGTCAATGGTGAAGTGTCAGGTGAAGCAGGTAAATTTTTCATCAATTGTATATAAGACTTGTTGCCCTACTTTTGATTTTCCTTCTCATTCATCAGCAATTGTACCGCACCTCTGTTTTCTTCTCTTGTCATTGTGGGAATATCTAGAAAACAAGGGGACTATCTAACTCCACTGGTTAAAACAGCCTTTGAAGTTGTTAACCTTTTTATAATTCCATATTTTTTCTAAAGTATTGAATCAATTTTTTTAGAGGAGTTTTGTTTTTAAAAAAGAGTAGTTTCAGAAAGCTTGATTTCCAGATTAGCATACGCATATCAGTTAAGTTGACTTCAATTATATTGAGCTTTGTATATTTTTCAAGTAACAAAGTCAATCTATGGCTGAAGAAAAGTACTTTGGTTTTCTGTCCCTCAATCACTCATTACGTTTTAAGAGCTCTTTGAAAAGGAATAGGTCCAACTAACCTGTTTGGGGTTTTAGTTTTTAACTTGGTAAATTCTGGTTTTAATTCCTTCATCTTCATGCTATTTCCACAGTCTAGTCTTGAGAGTGTACCAAAAATATTCTCACTTGACTGGCATGGATGGACTAGAGCTTGTGTCCGCCAAGATTCCCAATAGCTGTCTTTCACAAATGGGCAGAGCTGACCCTTTGCTCCTGAAGTAACATATTCAAACTGTTTAACCTGTGAAGGAAGTCACACACTCTGCAGAAACTCTTGCAATTACAGAAAGTGCAAGCCCATTTGTTAGTTAGCAACAGTAAATCCATCCTGTAGGTAATTTACTCTCTAGATCAGCCTCACAGTAGTCCAACTGTAGAAACTTAATTTTGAAATGCGCTTCCTATCTTAAAAAGAAGATATCAGTTGGAACTGTTATCTGACACTGTATTCATCATCACATTTTTTAAGTTAGTAAACATATCAGTAAAACCTTGCAGTGCAAAAAAAAACCCCAAGCCAACCACTTAACCAAACAAACAACAAAAAAAACCCACCCAAACCAAACTTCATCTATTTTAGCATTATAATTATTAAAATTAATATTGACACATGCAGGGCATTTTGGCAACTAGACCTCATGAATGACAATCAGCACCGGTCCGTTGAAAAATCTTTGAAAATCACAACCTTGAGGCAAGGAAAGAACCCCAAAAGAAATAAAGCAGGTAGTGGAGCAGAAGCCAAAAACCGATGTCATTTTTTTCTGGAAGGTTAATGGTAAGTGTCCATGAATGGCTTTTTTGAACATAAAATTGATGTAGCATAGATCATCTCTACTATGTTCAATTGCAGATATTTTCTTACTTGTAAGAACTGAAAGTCTCAGACTGCATTACACGTATTTGCAAATGAGGTTTGTCTTTTTCTAGTTAGGCAAGTTATTTCATTGTTTAGGTGGTCTGAAAACGGAGACTGCTGGGAAGCACTGTCCTCATAATTGAGAGTGCAATATAATAAACTCACTTTTGCAAGTGTTGTTGTTTTCTACATGGCCTGCTGTGCTGCAACGTGGGAGGAGCTGGGGTTTGTGCATGGCATCAGCATCACAAATCTTCTCTACCCCACCTGTTTCGCTGGATAGCCCCCAGCACACCTGTCCTGAGGCTCCATCCTGGCATCCTATGTCTGCCCTCCTTCAGCCTTAGCAGGACACATCCCTAAAGCTCCAAGGCTAGGGTTATGATGGAATAACTTTTGTCATATATTCTTTTCTTTATTGAAGTACAAAACAACTACCTAAACCTGCATGATGTCTCTTTTGCTGTCCTCCTCCAACCTAATCACAGCAAACTCATTGCACCAAAGTTTTGGAAACATGGTTCTAGACTGTTTTCAGGTGGTGTTTTGTAGCTTAGTGTTAAAACTCTTCTCAAGCCATGTTTAGAAGACAAATGTTGACACTCCACTAATTAAAGCGGAAAGAATTTCACAAGAAGGCCACTACAAAGGCACACATGGTACAAGGCTGCCTAATAGAAACCTGTAATTATTTAAGAAATACTGTTATGAGACCTCTGCCCACTGGGGACTCTGTTGTGGGATGTCTGGAAATGCCAGCAACTCTTTTAAAAAGTCCAGCAGAGAAGTTTGCTCTTTCAAAAATTCAGATCCATTCCCAGGAGACTAAAGGAAGGAAGTCTTCCTTGGAAGAGCGCTTTCTTCAGCAGCAGGAAACCATTTGCACTGGAAAAACAGCAAAGTGAAATACAGACCAAGGCACTTTACGAGGGGAACATTCATCAGGCTGAAATTGTTAAAGACACATTCACAAGAGTGGTCCTTAAAAGAAGAGGAGGTGAGGCCTAGAAGCAGAAATGTTAAGAAACCTCAATAAGGGAGCAGGGATATTTCTAGGAAAATATAATTCATTGGAAACTTTTCCCAGAGGTGCAGTATTTTGAGCAAAGAGCTAAACTCTATGGTGAACCCTGTAGCATCAGTGATTTAGGATATGATTCAGCATCCCATTGAAGTCAGCAGGAGATTTCTGCTGTGTTCAACAGGCTTGCTTTGCATCCTCGTGGAATGGAAAATTCAGAGTGTAATTTGTAGCCTAAGGTATGCAGTCAGGGAGGAAAAGCTCTGCATGCAACAAATCAACCCGCAACCAAGCCAGCTGCCACAGAAAAAGAAAAAAAAAATAGAGATATAACCAGAGCGACAGCAGGCAAAATATCAGGCATCTATGGACAGACAAGCAGGTGGGCGACATCCAGGCAGAGTTATTGCCAACGGCTGCCCAAAGAGCACCAGCCAACATCACAGACCTGCAGAAGCAGAGCAGCAGAGGCATGGATAAATGAACAAACTAATGCACTTTAATGCAAGCAGCCACATACCACCTAGTGTGACAAATCAAGGGAGTCAGGGTCTATTTGGGCAAGATAAAGGTTGAGGATGACTGGACCTGTCCTGCTCCAGGTGCCATCCTGGGTAGTATGCTCAAGACCAGGTATTTTAAGTCCATAGCAGAGTGACTCTTCTACATCTTCCTGAAATGTTAGTGGTTAGGCTGGCACTGCACAAAAGCTCCCAGTCTTCTAGTGCCACTTGGGTGCTCACTTTTAACTTAAGGCAGCTGCTTATATCCTCTGCACACAGGAAAATGTAGAGTCCCTGTTGCAACCTGACTAAGGATGTCTGAAGGCTGTAGGGTGGCTCGACTGGATGTGCCATGGTAGGAGCTCAGCACAGCTCTCCTGCTTCCTAGTTTGTCCAGGGATGTCTCTCCCTCCCTGCTGCTCCTTCAGGAAGCCCTGACCTCCCCACCGGGCTCTCCTCTCCTGCCTGTCCCACACCACCACTGCCAGACAGCACAAGTACTGTCTTTAGAGAAGAATATAAAGCAGAGCGAGCTGTGTTTGTCGCAGTGAAAAAAATTCACTGCTGTGTAGACAATACCAGCAATATCATTAAAAAAGTATCAACGGGGACATTTACATCTGTCCAGAGGCCTAGCTCATGGTGACAGGTTTAAATTGGACTGAGGAGACACCCCACCTGAACGTTCAGAGCTTTGCAGGAGCACACGTGGGCAACTTTCATTTCCATTGCTATTTGTGCCATGTGGGGAGCTATCATTGCCCATATTTCTGTGAAGGTCTAATTTATTTAGGATAGGCAGTAGGAAATATTCAGCTTGGCAATTCTAATATGCAGTCCCCTACAGTCCGTGCGATTCACTTTTTTCTAACTGGCTGGTGTTGCCCTCCTGCTGCATTAGCCTGATACTGCCCTCCTGCTGCTCTGTCCACCTGCTTCAAATTTATTTCCAAAATGCATCACTACTGCAGGATCTTTTCCCTGAAGGGGAACTAGTTAAAGGTTTACTCTTCTTGATGTACTCTTAGATTCCCTCTTCTCTGAAATTTGACTACTGACTATGCATTTTTTTTCATCTTCTGTTTCTAAAATGAAGATAAAAATCCCCTAGCCAAAGGAAGATAGCTTAATGGAAGATACTTTAATCTGAACCCTGAAATGGGCACATATGAACATGAGTCACATACTATTACAAGTTATGTTGTGGTGCTTGTTTCTTTTCAAAACAAGAAGAAAGTGAAAAATATACCATGTAATTTTTTGAAGTAGATTCCAAAGTAAACTAATGGTCAGAACACATAAGTTGACTTCCCCTTCTCCTCTTCTGGAAAAAATCTGTAAATTTAACAGAGAATGATAAGTTCCCTATAAAATATTTAAACCATCTCAGAATATAGGAGATAATAATACCCCTGTTATAGAATTCCATTGTATGGTTTAAGCAATTTGTAGACAGGAATTACATCTTTATTAAACCTTACACAGGAATTTCTATACAATCTTATTGGTTTCAGCCTCCTTAAATTGTATGCCACTCTGCAATATGAGACTCTAACAGCTCCGACTGTGCAGATATCCTTTCACAGATTACAGAAGTAAATTTGTTGTTACCTTTTCTTTTCCTAACCTAAATTATATAGTATTTTGCAAACTTTTATGGATTTGCTGAGAAAACAATCCCTCACTGTGTCAAAATGAACACTTTTCCTTGTAACACATGTCCATGTGTACACAGATGATGGAGGGAAAGTTTCTTATTTCCAAATGTAATTGAATAAGCTCTTACTGGAAAATTAAGGATTTCTGTAGAGAATTCAGCAGAACAGATGTATGCTTTCTCTAAATGAAAAACATGCATCTGTTTCCTAGAAATCTAAACAACAACGGCAAAGCAGTCACACAAACAAGTTGTGGTTGTTTTTTTTCTTTTTTTCCTGCAGATGGTTCTCATTTTTATACAAATGGGGTAAAAAAAAAAGCCACATTGGAAGTTTCTAAATGGAACAGTGAAGTGTATTCTTATCAATGAAATTTAAATGGTCTCCAGGATTTCATTTTTTTTTAATACAAATCTGTGCAATGGTACCTGAAAACTGTACAAAAGCCTTCCTTATTAAAATGCTGCCTTTCAGCCTCCCTGCTTCCATTTAGTCACAGTCTGATCTCCCTATCAATTCATTTTTTTCCATTTCTATTACCTGTAGATCATTTTGCCTTTCTCCTATAATGTGGATTTAGAGTTTGTGGTCAGAAATTGATATGATCCAGAGCAAACCCTTTTGATTAGATATTCCTGCTCCATGCTCAGTGCTGACAGGAAAGATATACTTTCGAACGTCATGAACAGCATTTCCCCCCATCCCCGTAACCATGCTTTGCAGCCACTAAGGAGTAAATTGACAGCGAAGTGTTGCCCAGAGTATCAAAAATCCCCCATCCAGAATAACAAAATATCTTAATGTAATTAACTATTAGGATTAATTTCTTAATCCTTATTTTATTCACTTGTCCATTTGAGAGATGGGTGTCTAATTAAATTTCACTTTGGTCACTGTAATGAAAACAATATAATCTAGAAGTCCAGCCACAGTCAGCCTGTGTGGATAGCAGTGATAAGGCTGGGTAATTGCAGGATTAATAACTGTCCTTTTATTGTGTCTGAAAGCAATGTAATGGTATATAGACTTTCTGAGCAACTTGAAAACATAGCCACATTGTACAATATCTCTGCCCTGATCACTTTTTCCTTTTCACTTTTTTTTTTTTTTTTTTTCTCCAAAGCACGGGAACAATTGGACTACAAAGGTATGATTGTCCTAGGTCTCATTCTCCTCTAGGGTCTCCAAAAAGCAAGCAATGCTGCTCGGGCAGCCCCAGTAGCTCTGTGACAAAGTAGAACATGTTTCAATAACTGCTGTTATTCCTCTTCATTTACACCGCAGGCCACAGGGTAACTGTTTAATGTGGTAGCCAGTTCCCTGAACCTCTTGTACTTTTGCTGAAACATGAAGTATTTTCCTAATACTTTGAGCCTCTTCAATAAGTGCAGGATTTCAAAGTTAAAAAAAATAATAAATCTTGGGACCAATGCTCTACCAACTAATCTAGCTGTGGAGACAGAGCGTCTGCACAGTAGAATCCTTCCGTTGTGGCTGGGACACTTCACCCTCAATTTTTTTGATGCCTTTCAATAGAGCAGTTCGCTTTTGTGGCTAGATAGCAATGCCGAGGAAGTGGTAGAAACTAGGAGCCAGGCAAGCAGCATGCTCAGCTAAGCTGCTATGGATCTTAATTAATGTGCAGAACAGGGTGTAGGCTTGGACAGTTTATCCGTGCCATCTGGATATGGTATGGATGCATGTGAAACTTGAACCTAATCTAATAGGTATGTAAGTTGCATGAAAGGAGCTGGTAAAAATCCCTACGTAAAACAATCTTGCGTTAAACAGGCTGGCAGAAGAAGTTGCAAAGGTTGCTCAGGCTGCTGTGGAATCCCTGTGTACCTCCATGGGTTGGGTGGAAAATTCATCACTGACTGCAGAACCCCCCACGTCTGTCTGCAGTCTCACTCCCTACCCCACCTCCTCCTGGGCACCGTTCCCACAAAAATTTGTTTCCACACCTTCTTCTGCAGAAAACATTACTTTTAACCCCACCTTTCTCGTGAAATCAGGGCTCTTTTCTCTCTCCTGCAAGGGCATTTCAGTGGCTATGCCAAATACATTGCCTCTTCCAAGAATTATTTTCATAATATATGTGCAAATACAAAGGCTCAAATGCAGTTCTGTCTGTCCCATCCAGTGTAGTTCTGCATGGATTATGTCAGAATTTGTCTTAATCACCTTGATGAAAAAATATTTTTACCAAAGTGGTATTATTTTGGTAGAACAGACCCATTTGCATCAACGGAGCAAACTCATTCATCCACAGGAAGAATTTTGAACAAGTGTATTCTGCAAAACTGTAAATGCACTTAAAAAAAAATAATCATTGTTTGTCTTTCTTCTGGATCACGTTTAGTTCATTCACCCTTCCACATTATCCTGAATTTCCTTCTCCTCATCTCCCTGTGCAACCATTCCCTGCATTAGGAGAGTCTAGATCCTTCTCACAGACCTTTAAAGGTCAGTCTGAGATAAATTAACACCATTGCTTTTCATTTAATCTTCAAGTCATATTTCCTCTCACCTCTTTTTAAGAGTACTTTAGTGTACATATTTCTAACATGACCATATACCTACCTCTGACCAGATCCAGAAATTACACCTCCCATTCAGTATCTTGAGTTCAATTGACTACGAAGACTTAGATCACTTTAGGACATGACTTCTGTGACATTTTTGGCAACTGAATATTTCAAAATACTGGCCAACAGAAAGGCTCCTGAACCTTTGTATATGATACCATTTTAGATATGGAGAAGTGTAGCCATTTCTTCCACATGCATTAGCCCTCTACGCTTAAATTGAGTTCAGACTGATATCTTTGTAGGTAGATGTTTGTTAAACCCTGAACAGAATTAATTTTAGCCTTCAGAGACACAAAGTGAGTACTAGCAGTATGCCTCTTCAATGTGCCTTTTTGTGTTTGTTTAATACTAATTTAATAATAAAGTTAAATATAAAACCGTGAAAAACATGCCATGAAGGATGGTTTGAGACAACATTTAAAATGACTTTTCCATTTTACAAATTTTGTATTTTCATTAAAAAAAGATCAAAAGCGCATCTGAATTTTAGTAAATAGTTTCCTCATTCAAAACAGAAAATCACATACACCAACTTGCTCAGTTTTGACAATTCTAAGACATTACTGCTCTTCCAAATGAGAGCAGAGATATGCTGGAAGACTGTCCAAGTGACACTCAGTAATTTAGTAGTGATGCATTTTGATTGTAGAGTACATGACGGGTCAGAAAGTGTGAGACACAGAAGTGTGTCCGCTTGCTTGTGTGTCTATGAATGCCCATGTTTTTTTTAAGAGGAGTCTTTTCCATTCTCAGATAACACAAGATCCAAACGCTTTAGTGAGAGATATTACTTGGAACACACTGCATATCTTGAAACCTGAAAGAAAGATAGTGGTATTTCTCTGCTAGAGTTTGTCTATCCCCACCACTCAGAACAGCACAGCTGGGATTGCCCATCATCATGCTGTGGAAATAACAGCAAAGGACCCTTCTGCTGGAGCATGGAAACGGTCACGTTGTGAGAACACTGGAAGTTTGACTCATTTCTACCGATAATCTCTGTCCTGACATCATTCACTGTTGTTCCACACCACACCCATCTGCAGTGAAATAAGATTATAAAAAAGAGTCAGAAAAGACGCGTGAGTACCAAGGCCTGAAAAGGGTGCCTAGTTATGGAAGATTTTGCCATGCTTAATCTTTAAACCCTTAAGCAACTTTTTTATTTTTCCCCTTTAAACACACTGAAGTCAGTCAAGTTGCACACCAGCAAGGTTGTGTGCTGGCAGAAAACACGCATCTAAAATTCTTTTGTAATCCAAACACAAACACACACTGCAGCACGCTGCATTTTTGTGGTTCTATTTTTCCTAAGGTGAAGCTCACAAATACCATATATGATGTGCATAGACTAGAAAAGGTACTGCAGCATCTCAGCTTCTCTACACAGGGAGAGAGGTACCTTTTCTCCGCCCCTGTAGGAGTGACATAATAGCTTGCTTATGTTTCCTGCCTTAGTGGTCAGGCTGTGAGATCCATAAAGCAACCACTGAATCTCTTGCCTTTTTTTTTTTTTTTAGGACTGTCACTATGTGCAGCTTTCTTTGTGTTGCCTGTATGCCAGCAGTCTTAAAAGCCACTCTTGCTCTGCTGCTGATCATCTTTGCAACAGACAGTAAGTTGATTTCAGAACTGCTCTGATTTGCACTGCTTTCGGTGATAGAAGGAGCAGGTTCTCTCTCCCCTCTGTAAAAAGTACATGGCAGACGCAACAGACAACTTTTTAAACTCCTATCAGCAGCTCTTGGAACCAATACTAGTGCTGATCAAATTATCACAATTCAAAACAGAGTGTGAAACAATCTAACATTTTGCTGCAGTCTTTTTGTAAAAAGGACAGAAGACAAGGAAAAGTTAACCAGTGAGTGCAATATCATCACCAGCGAGTCTAAAGCACATGATGCAATTCTGATAATTTGTGCATGATTTCTTCTTTGCCCTGTGTTCAGCATCATGCACAATAAAGGATGAGTGCCCCAGATCCTTCTTTTCTTTCCATAACCGCTCCGTTCAGAGTGGGAGGTGTTGCATACATCCTTGACAAGTCTTGAAATTCGGAAAAGTTTCATTTGTTGCCAATAGTTTCTCAAGTTATTTCATAGACACTAATTCATATTCCAGCTACCTAAGCAATCCTGTTCCATCCCACTGCAAGGAAGTCTGTCTCCAAAAAACCAGATGAACTGGATATCCTCGCTCTTCCTGTTCAGCATCACTGCAAAATACCATGGAATACTATTCTCAGGATGAAATATTCCTAAGTGTTCCTGCATCCTTGTCCCTCTCTTTGCCATCACCAAAACACTTCTGCAGCAGTTAAGTTCTTTTATGCCCAAAGAGGGAAAGGAGTAGGATTTAAGGATATGTGTGTATCTCCACAAGGAAAATGTGTTACCTACTTGGACTCATTCTGTTAGCATCAGTCCAAAGGACGAGCACTTAACAAACAGTAGTTGATGGAGCTACTTAGGTGAACAAAGTAAAAGGGGCTGAGACTGCCACACTTGATTCAGATGGATCTATTCACATATAGATGCCTCCATGACAATGACTGTAGTAAAAGTTCACTCCAGGCAAGGACTGGGTATTCATATCTGGAAAGCCCTATAGAAGCCTCAGGAAGCATTACAGACCAAAGACACAAACACCGGTGGAAAGAATAAAAGCTCAGTCACAAGTATTCCAGATGCTCAGAGGTCAGTATGAATCTCCAGGGCACGACAGCAGGTGAGAGGGGAGGCTGTAACCACCCTGTGTGACAGCAGCATTTGTGAGAAGGGGCAGGGCAGAGAGCAGTGGTGCCTCCCTGGCTTCCCGCACCCCTACAGGGAGGTATGTAGGAAGGGGAAGCCCTGTGCCAGAAGGACAAGTACCATCCTCTCTCCTGTAACTACATCAGGTAACAGTTCAGGAGGCAAAGCTCTTCACACTCTACCCCTTCTTGGAGATGCATGAGGCCACAGCCTGGCTCAAAGCAATGAGCATGTTGTAGAAGTGAGTTTTGAAATGTGGAGGGTGCAGAGAGAATTAATAATAAATTACACCTCAGAGGAAAAACTGAGTTTCTCCTCTGAGTTACATGCAGCTATTTGAAGTCAGTAGGAGTAGTTTGTTTATAGCTGTGAGCAGAAAGCAGCCCGGTGTGCCCAGACATTATCAGTCCTTTATTCAAGAACACAATATCTGCTTGATAATGCAGGCACTGTTTTGTTGTTAGTTGTCAGTGCACCTTCCAAAACAAGTTGTCCCTGTGTGGTTTTATATAATCATGGGAATATTCTCGACAGTCCTATCAGATGAGTTTTATTCTGGCTCCAGACATCCCTGGAAAATAGCCTATTGAATTGCATCGGAAACCAGGGCAGAGTTGACTTCCTGGTGGACTCCAAACAATCCAAAGGCTCTCCTTGGAAAGCACAGCCCGTGCTCCGTTATTTGTGCAATGCCACGCTGCCCTGCAGCCGGGGTAATCAGCTCCATCTCAGTGACTCCACCCCCACGAAAACGGGTAAGGAAATAGCAACCTATTGTTCCAGGAGTTTACACAAGAGCTTTTTTAAAAAAAAAAATAATTAAAAAAAAAACCATAGCCACTCCTTTTAAGAGATCACCATTACCTGGTTGCTGAAATGCCTCCTAATTTTCCCATTTACCTCCCATTGCTATCACTGCTGTGTTTAGCTGGCAAACAAAAGTGGAAAAAAATGTCTGCATGGGACAGTTTCTTACTACTGTGAGGTTTCTCGTTGATGTTAAATACAAAACAAAAACACAAAGAAAAAAAAAAAAAGGACCCCAACAAAATCAGCCCTTTTCCTATTATCATAAGAAGAAGAAAAACATTTCCAACTCTGAGGCAGTGCCAAATATTTCAGCAGATTTTAGAGACTTCGAGACACTGACAGACTGCAACTCCTGCTGTTTACCAGGGGGATTTAAGAGGTTCTCTCTCTTAAAATAACCATATTTTTGTCTTCCTGAGGGTCAAAACTTGCCACTTTCACACTGTTTTCAGTAGACATTTTAACCGTGCCATACTCAGCCATGTCAAGGGACCCTGAAGAGGCTCTTGAGATTCTTCTGTCTGAGGATTGGTTGCATTCCTGAAAACATTTCCACCAGAAACACTAAAATGCAGGGGGAAACTTTATATGGGGTATTTCACTGCACAAAAAAACCCCTTCAGCATATTCTAATTGCAATGTATCAAACTGGATTATATGAGTCATATTTACCCTTATGTGATGTGACATTATGACACATGACAGAGTACCTAAAAAAAATATTATGCCTCAAGAGTTTATAACCCAAACGGAATTTAAAGGCATATTAGTCAGCCATGCCCACCCCCACTCTGCTATTATCCACAACAGCGGGGGACTCGCTGCAATGAATCAGAGCTTAGCTATTCTTTCCATATGCACAGGAAACACCGATTAATTGGAACAGTGACAAAAAAAAAAAAAGTCTCTTTACCTGGTAAACAGAATTCAGCAGTGCTGTTTTACTTAAGGAACAGTATAGCGTTAAGTACTTTGATCTGTGAAGGTGAGAGGTGTAGAAAGCTGATTAGGTAGCTCATATCCTATTGCTTTCTCATCTGCTGGAAGCTTGATATTTTTAGCAGTCTCCTCACACAGTAGTCACCACAACTGCCAAATTTTGTGTCATGCGGTAATGCAGAGAGAGACTTCCCCAAATTAAGAGAGGAGCAAGATAAGAATAGAGATCTTTGCTCCATCTGGTTTCTCCATAAATATTCCATTTCCTGACACTGGACATCTGCCACCTCCCAGTCCCTTGTGCGTTCTCTCTGTCCCAACCCAGCAAGCTCCTTGCTCAGCCCCTCTCCCCGCATTAGGGCATCCTTATGGGTCTGTCGCATCTGGCAGTAAATCAGCAAAGGCTCTGGGGCATAGTTCCACTACAAAGCATATTGGATTTAAATTGTTTATGTGTCTAAGCCTTAATTTATGGTCTCTACAAATTCCTCTAAAATGAAAGAACTTTTTATTTGTACCATCTTTGTTTAAGAAATAGGGAAAAATTGTCAAGGGCACAAAATGCTTCTGGCACTGACCACTCCTGCTGAAAGCCAATGGGACTTGGACATATAAGACTTGTTTATGCCTTTGAAAAATCTCTTCCATAGTCTCATTGAGAGTAAAAAACTACAGAACAAACTCTGAATTGAAATACTATTTCCAATGAAAAAAACGATTTATAGGATACGAGGTGTCAGAGAGCTAGATTTGACTGGCCTGTTTGACCTTGTAATGATGTTTAAAATGAAAAAAGAAAAAATTGAGTGTAGGTTTGCAAAAGAGAAAAAGGGATGAAAGAGACCCAAGGGAGGCAGGCTACCTCAGAGGACGCTGGTGGGATTCGGAGAAAAAAATCCATTATTAAGATTTACCCCATTCTTTAAGGAGAGAAAGCCACTTCATGTTGTCCCAGATGGCGATGCAGGAAAATATTGGAGTCAGAGGCAGACCATTGCCTGAGGGCAGGAAACCAAGCAAGACACTCCTCGGCAAATTCTCTCTAACTTTTAAGGGTTAAGGGAATATCAAAATATAAGATTTATTCAGGAAAACATCCAAAGACAGCCCAGGAGAGTGACAACAAACATATGGCTGTTTATGGGGAAGGGGACTGGTCAATTACTAAATAAAGCTAGAGCAGCTCCCCTGGAATTTCATTCAAAGAAAAAGAACATTTTCAACAAGTAATTGGTGGAATCAGATTTAAAAAAAAGACCCAAAACAAAACAAAAACAAACACAAAACAACCTCATCCTTATTTTTCAGAACTTAAATCTTCATTCTTTCTACAAGACAACAGTATGTGTGGGTGACTAATAACAATCCAGCCATCTGGTCTTCTCTCAGACAAACTCAAGTTAATTCAAACTACACAGAAAAAAAATAATAATATATCTCTAACCTGCCTCAGAGCATTTGTGAAAGTGTTATGGTCTGCATAACTGTCATGCACCGTCAGCAAACAGCAAACTTTAGAGCACCTTTAATGTTACACCACAGTGCTGTTGTAGTTGACAATTAAAATAGCTAATGGGCAAGCTGGCCTTTAAGTGTTACACTAATCAGCATAATGGATTGCTTTTGTGTGATGACCCCATAGCTGCATCTTAGTGCTCACTGGACAAAGAGAGATTTTTTAATAGTGCCTGACTGTGGCACTTGTAATGTGTGTTTCTATGGTGGTAATGAGGAAGGAAGTGACTTACTACCAAGCTCATTGAGGACCTGAGTGTATTGGTGATCTATGCAGGTAACTGAGCACGTGTGGCTCCCGCAGTATCATATTCAACTTCATGGTCTTCCAAACGCAGAGGCAGCATGAGGGATTTAGTCCTTTAGCACTTCTTCATTGCTCCCATAGGCACACTGTTTTCAACTCCTCTTGCTATTAATATTTCTCGGCTATTTAGAGAAGCAGCTCTCCCACATGCCTCCCTTTGTGGGGATTTATGGGGCATAAGGAATTTTAGGACTGACCTGCTTGGCCAATTGTTCCAGGGAAAGTGGGGATTTGTGGTTTTCCCCCACCTACCTCTGCTCTGTGCTACACATTCGGCAGCACAAACAAGTTCAGTGTATTCAATTTGCCAAGAAAGATTAGTACCTTAGAGTTGAAACCAGGGCAGATTGTATTTCAAGCCATTCCCCTATTCTCCCTCTGCCTGCAGCTTTTTTTTAAAAATTTTTTAATTATTCAGGTTAAAAATGAAATGCAGTGGTTATATTATGCTAATATCAAACTCATTAACGTTAGGCAGAAAAAATACAGGAGGTAGCCTGCCAAAAGCTAAGCCTTTGCTTTTGCGCATTCATCCAGTGAAGTTCATTGAAATGGGAATTCGTCCTGTTACTCTGGATTAGAATTAAACTCCTGGTGTATTTAAAGAGCTGGAGAAGGGATGTTGGCTCAGAAGGTGCTCCTAGAAAAGTACTATTCAATATTACTGCCTTTATTACAGTTTTAGTTCTGTGGACTTATGCAGAAAATGTCTCATTCAAGCTCAGAGAAGACCTAACCAGGAGCTTTGTCAGGTGTACCAATGGCCGGGTAGGTGCGCTCCAGCTGACAGCGTTTAACGTTACGGACCTTAAACTTTATAAGAAATGTTAATACCATTTAAATACAACTGTACTAGAAGTACAAAACCAGATTTTTTTCCTTGTTTCTGATTCCCCTTCTATGACAAATCCCATGGTTTGTCTGCATGCAGAGTTTTGTTTGAAAATAAGGCTCATCCCATTCTAAATCAGAGCAAAGGAGCTTTTTCTTTATACAGAAAATACAACAACCTTCTACAGGTACTTTTTCATACAAGTTTCTGTTTCTAGAGTTTAGGACTAATTTTTGAAGACTAAAACAACTAGGCAGGAAGTGGCTCCCAGTTTAATTACAGGGATAAACACTTCCATAAATTATTAATTCTTTTCTGGGAACAATTTTTGACCCCATGGACAACAATATCATCATTCCAATTATTTCATTATATCAGTCTGTATTATCATCACATATAATTTCCCTTCCAACATGTTTATATAAAACTTATGATGTGATGAAAAGATCTTCCCCCTAATTTTTGTATGCAAATGTAAAATCTTGTCCATTTCCTCACAGTATTTGTTCTGTTTAATTGCATTTTAAATGAACATAAAGTAACTACCCCAAAGATATTATCATACTTCTGCCAGGGCTCTGCGGATTCTGCTGGCCTGCCTTGAGAAGTTGCTGTGTCTCAGACAAAATCTGATCTTCATAGATAGCCTGTCCCGAGGATGGAGGCAGAGCAGTCCTAGAGAAGGGCTTTGCAGGGCTTCTCCCTCCTCTTTACTCATCTGTTTCCAGCATCAGAAAATTTAAAGCCCAGCAATGGCTTGGAGAAAAGGGGCTTTTTCTACAATCACTGGTTACTCCTTCAGCTAAAACAACTTCAAAACGTACTGAAGACAGAGTTAGACAGGGCTGGTTGGCTAAAGTGGTTATAGGCTCTAAGAGACAGTAACAGAGCGCTGGCAGCCATCCAGATGAAATAAATCTCAAAGAAATAGAATAGAAGAGAATCCAAGTCAGAATTGACTTTCAGAGGTGTTGTGTCTATAGCAGTGCTACAAGCTCTCATCTCTCTGAGACCACCTGTATTTACCCCCCAGTACGTGGCCGAGCGGTTCTTGGGTGAGCAGCGACCATCAGCTGTTCCTGAAGTCTGGTTGCAACAAGGGTGGCGGGTCCCAGAGCCTCTTTCCTTTAATGATTGTTATGAAAATACTTACACTCACCATTTGCAAGAGCTTTACACTGTGACATAATCTCAGGAAAATGAGTCAATAACGCTCTTTGTTGAGATCTTTACAGAACCTTGAATAAATTCCTAGTTTATATACAAATACACAGGGATTATAGGGCAAGGAGGAGAAGGACAGTTAAAAAAAATAAATAAATCCACTTCCCATGAGCAGATAGGTCTTTTAAGGTTGAAGGTAAACTCCTTGGCTATATAATCCCTCTTGAACCCTCTTGAATCTGTCAAAAACCCAAGAAGTTCTCTGTAATTTTGTTGAAGACTAAACACCTGGAGGGCTCTAATAATTGATGGTAAGAAGAAAGCTTGGTACTTTTGAAGTTAGTTTTCTATGTGAAATGTATCTAGTGCTATTTAAATAAAAGATAAATCTCCTTCAGTGAAAGAGAAGAATAAGAAAAGTATTGAGGAGAATTAGAAGAGTATCAAGGAAATGTTCCAATGGCTTCTTTTCCTGAAAGGGGCATGTCCAGTTCTACTCAAGAAATTAATTTGATCCATAGAGCCTTTAAAACTAATTTTAACTCTTCAGAACCTGCAATATATTCAGTTATTTAAAAAATTAATAACTGCTCACTTTTAACAGCATTTGAGATGGTTATCAGCTCCTCTTCTTCAAAGTTCCTCGCCTCTTTTGGGTTACAAAAAGGGTTTCTGGCTGGATGTAGCAGTGAGGTTAGAGGTAGAGGGATAAGAAGAGTATGCTATAAATGCACACTTTGTATGGTATGTAGTCTGAGTAGCCTAAAAAATAGACATATCACAATCTTACCTCCTCCAGAGTAATATCCCTCTAAAGTTTGATTCAAGCATTCACAGTTAAAAGGGTTGGAAATGTTAAATAAAATAATTTATGCTAACATACACCCCTGAAACACACAACACTGAGCAAAACCAAACAAACGAAAACAGCCACATTACTTTACACTGTGACTCCACTATGTAAAAGCAATGCCAATATTTATCCCCTGTATTATCTGGCAAGAAGTAGATCTTGACTCGAGCTACTCAAAAGACAAATAATAATAAAAAATTGAATTTCTGCCTCATGGAAAACTGCTGACTTTTCTCCATGGATCAGGATGAAAAGTTGCTTTCTTTCTTAAAGCATGTTTCTGTTTAGAACGAAAACCAGAAATTCAAAAGATTGTTTTTTTTGTTTTAAAAACAAAATGTGATATACCATCATTGAAATGTTATGATTCAATTAAGCTGGGCAAAATGGGGCCATTTCAGTGCAAATCTGTGTCACTGTAAAGTGCTATGCACGTCATTACCAAACTACTGCTTTATTGTTCCGTTTTCCTTTCTGAGGGTGTTGCACCAAAAAACAATATAGAAAAATGATAACATTAAAGTGTTGCTATTTAACTTACATAAGACACTGTGGTGACTCAAACTGAGAGCTATCTGTGTCAAGTTAACCAAAATTAAAGTTGTTTGTTTTTTTTTTTTCTCCTGAATTTTGACAAATTGGAATTATCAGTTTGAAAAAATGTACCAATTTTTCTAACGGTAAATAAAGATTTCTGCAGAATCCCAGTTTTCTCAGAGAAACACGTTTTCCCTGAACTACAGAGGGAAACAGTTTCAATTAAAAAGCCCTGACTTAACATTCACTGCACTTACGTCCTAATCCTCCTCTGTGCTTTTAATTGTGTGTGCTATGGCACTCTAGCACAAAAATTGGGTCTTTTTGCCTCTGTTTCTGCATGATACAGAGGTAAAACTGTTCAAACGGCACCTGCACTAGTTTCACTGTTACATACGAGCAATACTCTAGATGTTTCTTCTAGGATCAGCCCTATATTTCTTTAAACATTTGATGACATTTTTGCGCCTCTTTCCTGGAGAAGATTTTTCATTCTCATGCAGTACAGAGATCCAGCTAGCTCCTACAGCCAGGCACAAGCCCAAAGAGGAAGCCCTGGGGTGTGACACAGGCTGCTTAGAATACACTCACTTTGGTAGCAGATTAGTTTTCAAGAGGGATCACAGGAGGTTTAGGCAACTGTGCGATAAATCAAGGCAAGTGTATCTATTTCAACAACCAAATCCATCACATTGCTCTGATGATAGTTTTTCTTATTGTGTTGCTACAGACACCGATATTGCACCTTCAGCAGAGCTCAGTTAACATGCGAAGGGAAGCGTCAGATTGCTCGTGTCAAATGGACACGCTTTCATCAGTCTGTTTTCGTAATGAAAGGCACTCTCCTCTGCACAGAGGCTAATTTTAAATACCTACCTACAAAAGCAAGCAGAAAAGTCAGAAGTGGAATGAATGTTATCTGCCTCTTTGTTATAAAAACATCCTCTGAATCTGAGCTCCCCAAAACTCGTGACCTAAATGTCAGCTGGTGTGTTAGTGAGGTGTCTGATACTGTTTCCAGAGCTGATGGCTTAGTTTCTGCTCACTCAAGAGAAAAGCAAGCATGAGGCAGCCAGGCAAAATATTTGCTGAATGAAGAACAGAAGTGCTAAGAAAGAAATTACATTTTCTATCTCAAGACAAGCTTTGTAAATGTAAGAGGGGAAAGAAAAAAAAAGAAAAAAAAAAGAGGACAAAAATTAACTCTATCATTCTGTTCTTCTCTTTGCTGTCATGACTGGGTCCCTCTTTTCTCTTTCAGGTCTCTCTACATTCTATATTCACAGATGTGTTATTTGCTGGCTTCCAGACTGATGTTCTTTGGCTCCAGAGCTGCCAAGTTGCTGTCTATTAGTAAATATTTCACTCTTAGCTCTCCTCTGGACTGTTTTATTTTATACATACACACACACTTTTTTTTTTTTTTTTTTTTTTTTTCTTCCCTTCTTGCTGACAGTTACAGAACCTGAATATGTCTAAAAGCAAAAAAGTTTGAAAAAAGTGGTTAGAAGAGAAACCACAGTGGACAAACTGGATGAGATGAGGTTGACTTTTCTGCAGGGATTGTAAGACTATAGACTCTGCCCATACAAAGGGTCTGAAATAAGGTTTAAAACATCTTTAAAGCCTACAAATAAGAGAGCGTTCTTCCCCAATAGCCATAAATTACTACAATTGCTAGATGGTATTTCCCCATAAAGCACGGCTGCCTATGTCTGAACCATTTACCTGGAGCCATTACAGTCAAAGGACAGAAATGAAGAGTTCAACAACTGTCTTATGACCTAACATGCCATGAAGAGAAGCTATTTTTTGTCTAATAAGTATTTACTTATTCTAGTTTTAAGTGGAGTCTGGTTAGATAACTCAGAAGTATCAACATTTCAGAACCGAAAGTTAGGCAAGATAATCTCTTCTGGAGAAGCCTGCTCAGGGTGCAGGTGCAGCGAAGAGCTCCTGATTCAATAAGGCGTCTTGAGAGGGAGAGAAGGAGGGACAGCTAGAACCATCCAGAGACCACTCAAAATATGTGTAATGCAATATACCCAGGACAGAGAGATCCAGCCAGAGTCAAACAATAAAGCTGCTGGAATGGTGGATTCATATTGAATTCTGCTTAATATTTTATTAAGTATACAGTTCTGGCCGTCTGTTTTTAAAATAGGATTTGTCTTCCTCTGTCCCCAGGCGAGCACGTGTGGAAGAATAACACACTGTAAGCAGGCTGGAGGTGAGGATTAATGGCCATAGGTCGGTGTGGAAATGAAGAAATCAGAAATGATTTTTTTCTTCTCATGTGTTCATTTCACTAGATGTATGAGATAAGCTGACAGAAATATTTGCCCCAGAGATCATTTGGAGAGGCTAGCAATGCACACAATCTCCAAAAGAGGGGCACAACAGGAGCTTTACGGGGGCTTCAAACACAAGGCACAGACTTTTGTTACAAGACGTTATTGCATGAGTACATCCAAAAGAGACTGAACTAAAACCTACAGGATAAATCACCTTAAACAACTGGAAATATCAATAATTTCTTAGCTGTTTACAACACATGTAGTGGTTATTAATATCAAGTCATAGAGGTTTCTCTTTTCAAAAAGATTTAGTTCTCTCAGAGTTTATTATTCTAGCTATTGTCAGAAGAACACTAAAAGAAACTCCACTGATTTTATTTTTTTCTGTGGGGCAAGGACTGTCTCTTCTTATGCACCTATAAAGTATATTGCAAACTAGGGACAGTCTCGCTAGCAGGGAGGGGTAAGTAACACAGCTAACAACTTTGACATTTGATTGTCCAGTATATCCACTCACATCCTCACTTCATAGGGCAAAGGTTTTGCTCCACCCCACACACTTCTTTCTTGCCATAAGCCCTGCAGCTGAACTGAACAGCACAGTGAACCTGCACAATCAACACTGGCAGCTTGTTGAAGTTAAATGTAATAATTCAAAACCAATTAGATGGTATCTGGGAAAGACAGAGGGATGTGAAGTGAACATGTGGAATCAGCTGTGATGGCCAAGTGTCCCTTAACTCATTCTACAATGGCTGGCACTACTGTCAATGAAATAGTAGTGCCTGCTTTACAGTTCAACTCACTGAAGTGCAAGCCAGGTCAGTATTTATGGAGTCAGTAGTGCATGTGTGTACAATTGCCATGAATCCAAGCATAAGAAGTAGATTTTTGTTATATTCTCCCCTGAAAAGATAAGCTAGCACATATTGCATTATTCACTATATTTTTCAGTTCAAGTGTACTAAGCTTATATGCTCCTTATAATTTTATGATGGTTAGCAGTACATCAAGACTAGCATAAAAGTGTCCCGTGTGAATATTATCAGACCAAATAGCAAACCATAAGATGTGCACATAACAAGTGCTTTATTCATCTAGGAGTCAGGCAGGGAAGGAAATGTACAGGCTTCTGTGAAGACTGAAGACAACATTTTAACTTTCTCCTGCTTATTCAAACTTTTTCTTGCCTTCTGAGCAGATGATTATGAACTCACAGAGCTTTAAAAAGGCAATTGTTACTGTTGAATTCAGACAAATGAATAACCCAGGGTGAGCAATTAATTTGAGAAAATGTAGTTTTCTCTTCAGCCACATCCAATCTCCTTATCTCTGTGGACATCAGACAATTCTCAAATACAGTACACGGCCTCCAAAATTTCCCTGCAATTGCTGCCATTTGCAAGACTTTGATCTGGTGCTTGGTGTGTGATTGGTAGTCGTTCTTCTGGTTGACTTTTTGGTGTCTTACAGTAACAACCTTGAGGTTCTCGGTTGATGTCCCACTGCTGGTGCTGTATACCTTCACAGGATTTCACATCTTGAACATATCATTGGCTGGAATTTCCCCCCAGTCTCAGAGCACCTGACATCTTTCGTCTTGATAAATAACACTATTACAAAGAAAATGGTCACAACAAACTGTCTAGTGATCTACACCGAGTAGCTAAAGCTCCCTCCATCCTACAGCACAGGTGGGAGGAAGCCCTGGAGAAATCCACCTTGTCTCTACCTTCCTTGCTGTGCACCCCATAACCCCAGGCCAGACTGATCCCTTCTTTGACAGGGCTTGTTTACTGGTAGGGATTTAAGTTTTATCTCTTCAGCCTTCTCAGAAGCTGGTGAGACTTTATCTTGTACGACATGCTACCCACCGGTCTCAGAGTTTTCTGGTTGCTCCCACTTCTTTAAGACGTTGAAATGGTGCCTACCTTGGCTGTCCTATTTTGTCTGAATAAAGGTCCCTTGGAATCCTGGCTTTCCAGAGCAGCAGCTCTGTAGCTGAGAGCCTGACACCCGATTTTTCCTAAAGCAGCTGGGCCTTGCAAGTGAGCAGGCTTCCCTTGCTGGCAGAAAGCATCTGCTCTATGTCAACATCTCCTGCATCTAAAGGCTTGAGCAAGATCTTCCACATCACAGAAGAGTACCCAAGCCTGGCTGCAGAATCAGTTTCTCCCTTAATTTCTTGCCAAACAGCTATTTATCTACAGCAACTGAAATTAAAACCCCTCTCCAGAATTACACAGACCCAAGCCTAGAGCTTCTGACATTCACATGACAGACTTACCCTGTTTGACTGTGGCTTTTTTCTGCTATTCTAAGAAAAGAGCTTCTGATATTTGAACTTTTCCTGTTTCTGCCATTTTTTTTTTCCAGAATGAAAAAGCCATTTCTAAAATAAATTTTCATATTCAGTGAAAAAAGTCAGATAAATTGTTGCACTTTTAAGACGTATCAGGAGGAAGTAATGCAACAGAAATGCTGCATTTAAAAAAAAAATCCTTCCTATACAGATGAATCAATTGAACAATTAATGCAAAAAATAATTAATTACTTTTGTTTCATAGTAAAAGGGTCAAAGAATCGTTTTCTTAAGCAAGATAGCATGTGGGCACTTGGCAAACTGGCAGACAAAGTTCTACAAATAACATTGTGATTTATCAGTAGAAACTACTAATTTCTATATGAAATTGTCTCTGAGAAGTCTGAACACCCTTAATAAACACTCCACATTTATAAAAAACTCCAGGTGTTAGCCAGTAGCTTGTAATGATTTATTTACCTGTCCAATTTAGTGTTTTTTTTTCCCTACACTGAGACAGTCAGTTTGCCTTGATTTATTCAAGTTATTTTCACGCTTTCTACAATCTAATAGCAACTATTTACTTGAAAAATACGATTATATATATATATATTGAATCTCAGCAGCACTGGTTAGCTGTGGGTGCTCAGCTGTGTCAGAGGAACCTCTTCTGTTCAGTGAGGAAGGGAGTGACTCTATCCTCTCCCTATGAGCACCGTCCCATGTTATTTATAAACTTCCTTTGCATGAACATTTGGCCTTAAAACTTGCCTTCCCATAGGATAACACAAAGAAAGGTGTTAGCCCAAAGAGACTTCATGCACAATTGAAACAGATACCCATAGGTTTCTCTTTTTGGAGTATTCTCTTGTGTTTGGAAATAATAGTTCTTCTATTGACTGGATACACTGCAAAAAGTAGAAGAATAAACTGCAAAAAAACCATAGGAGGTAGAAGCTTTCATGAAAAGAAGGTAAAATGGCAGGAGAGACACTCTTGCTGAGCTATTGGACTGCATAATTGTCTGGGTATTTTTCTACTGAAACTTGCACAAGTTTTTCCTGTGGAACAGTTTTTCCACCAGAAAATGATGATTTGATAAAATTGAAACTTTTCACAGCTGTACATTGTTTTCTTATAATTTTTTGGTAGATTATTATTGAAACAACTTGTTGAGGTACTACTTCAATTTGTTTTAATGTGACAAGAGTTGATATCAAGTCAAGTGTTTCAATTTTTATTTTTTTTTTTTACATTTTGTAATGAAACCAAACATTAAAATTTCAACATTCCTTCTTTTTTAGGGTGAAGGAAAACTTTTTCTAGTACCAGCAGCTCCTGTGGAGGCCTCCTGGTGCTCCCATAACGTGCTGGAAGCCAGAGATTTTCCTCAGCACCTCTCAGCCCTTAACTGTGTTATCATCCATTCACTCCACACCAGATCAGTGGGCACTCAGTGTCACTCTGTGTGTGTGCCCATGCCCTAAGAAACACTCTGGCACTTGGCTATTGTTTCATTATACCCAAGCTAGCAATGTATATTTGCACTTAGCTACACTGTTCCTCTAATGTACCTCCGAGTTGGTGAAAAATTCAAAACTTTGAGGCTTCAGAATGACACAAGCTGGTAATTTCCTTTTAATTCATCCTCATCTACTCCTCCACAAATGCCAAAGTGTCCAGCTCCTATAGCCTCTTAAGATAAAAAGTATTACTGACCCTTCTGTAGTCTCTAGATTCCTCATTCCTCTCTGTTCTCTCACAGGTATTCTGACTTTCAGACTTGGCAAGTAGCTTACCAAAACAAACTGCATGAATGCTGAGAGAACAGCATCTGATTAAAAGTTGGATGCTAATTGTAGCCCTATTTTGTTTTTGTTTTCAAACAGCAGAACAGAATAAGCGCCATTAGAAGTCTGACCTTTGAAAGCCACAATACTTGACTTATCTTGAGAGAACATTTCCTCCTTAGCAATGCCTGTTTGCTGGTGTATGATGGTCTCTGCTCTGAGCAACAAAATAGGCTGGTCTGAGCTTTTTAACTACGGTTCACAGAAAAAGCATCTTAATCTCTACAATACTTTGTCACATTTTGAAGCAGCTTTCTCAAATATTCTGAAGGACTCCAACCAGTCAGCTTTTCAGGATAATTTATGTAATTGAAAGTCCCAAATTGAGCTCGTAGATGACAAATACTCTATTAATAAATACTTAAGAGAAACAATATCTCTACTCCTGACCATCATCAGGGAGCAACTAAGTTGTGCTCCAGATTTAAAAAAAAAAAAAGATAAATGAAGATTACAGTAAGGTATGCTAAGAACCATGGCTTAATTCAAAACAAGTTTTGTTAAACTTCTCTGCACTTTACCTTCACAGTCTCTCTTTCTTCCAAAACAGAAAGCTGAAATACTGGGGAACTGGCTGTGTCCACAATACTACCACAGCCTGCTCAGAAAACTTACACAAAAATCGTTTCATGAATTTTCAGACTTTTAACCTTAGTCCACACACTTCTGAAGGTCTTGATATGGAGTATGTGCTCTATAACTAATTTATACTCATTATACTCCTACTGTCAGTTTACCTGAGCAGTGGTAAGGAAAATAACATGCTGTATCACTGCAGAGATCTTGTCAATTAAATGCAGAGAGCACTTCAGTATCTGTATACACAACTACACTCTTGAACAGAAAGTACACAGAAACTGTTAGGAATATGCCATGCTGCCTGTATGTACCATTACCCTATAAAATACTTCAATATCACAGTAATATCTGCCAGCTGCAACTCACAGTGCTTCACATTAAATCAAATGGTGTAAGTGTGTAGAGCCAGGACCAGTGTCAGCTATTATGTGTCAGTTTTTCCTTAGGGGACCTACTGACAGACAAACAAAACTTTTCTTCAATATTTCTTATTGTATTTCTGCTAGGGAGACTAGCTGTCATGTAGCAATCATTCTTTGCTCGTGACAGAGAAATAAAAGCAGAAAACAAAAGAACTTAAGTACCCATGTCAAACGCTTGGATTCAGTGAAGATGGTTCACGTTTGGGTTAGGAGTATGCCATGGTGTGGTTGTGGACTTAGGTCAGCCATTCTGGGGAACGTCAGATACCTGTAACTGAAAATCCAAGACTCCCTTGCAAAAACCTGACTCTTCACATACACACTAGCCCTCCTAACAGATCACACTGACTACAGTGGAAGGATGTCACAGATGGAAATGTTCAGCCTGGACGGGCTGAGCATGCAAAGTCTGGATTTTATTTGAACAACCATTGCAGGGCAGTGAAATGTGATAACAAATACTTGTCATACCACATTGGTCAAAGTCTCAGCTTCTTTGTTGTAACAGCAAAATAAAAAGTGAACAAGCAACAGAACTCCCAAGCTCGAAGGAATCCTTCCCAAGCTGTAAGTGTGGTTATACCATGTTGTGGTACAGAGGACTTAGAGCTGCTATGTCAGCCTTCCACACTGACTGCCTTTGTCTTGCATTGGCTAGGGTAAACTTCAATACCATTAAACTGATGAATTGTACTTTGTGTCTAGAGCTGTGGTCATGGTGTAAATCAGGAATTCTGTAACTGGAGAAGCTCAGCTCTATCTTCTATGCTCTAACAAGATATAATTTTCCCTGCAGATTCTGCTATGCAAGTCACTTGTTTTTACCAGAACTGCTAACATTTATATTACTTAAAACCAGAGTATTTTCAAATGAAAGCCACAAAGGTAATTGTCAAACATGGCCTACATGTTACACTGGATAATTAATCCCTCTCTAGTTCATATAGTAAAATCACCTGTCCTTGGCCAGAATTTCATTGTCTGTGCCTCAAACATTTTCCCTCCTCATTCCCCTACACATCTCTCTATACATCCATTCTTTTGTCTCTGTGTTTCCTCTTTCAGTTTTCCAATGCTATCCACTTTTTACTTCTCTTGTGCAATGTTTTCCACCCAAAAAATGGGTCTAGTGCTTGTTCTTTTCTATGCACCATAATCTTGATCAACTGTAGCACCTTCCTTTGCTCAGGAATTGCCAGGGAGACAGCTGGGAAGACCAGACCCTTTGAAACTACCATACAAAAAAAGAAAAAAATAAATAAAAAGAAAGAAAAACAGTACAGGTGGGAGCAGCAAATGGGGCTCACACCCCAGTTTGGGAACACAGGTGGGCAGACAATGCTTGCTGTAAGAAGCTGGAAATAATGAAACTGGTGGACGTGGGGATTAGGCTGGATGAGCAGAAAGGAAGGGCAAAGCTACAGGTTTGTGGAGGGCACTGCACAGAAACAGAAGAAAAAGAATACATCAAAGGGTTCAAGTAAGTAGAAAGACATTTTAGGATTAAGCTTTGTTGATCCAAACCTCTAAACTATTAGAGGTTCACCCATCACTAATCTTATCCCCCTTCGCTTATGAGAAAACATGACCAAATATAATCAGTTACAGGATTCTAGGATACAGATATATCAAATTATATCTCCTTTAACAAGATGCGGTGCGGTGGCATGGCCTGCATTTCAGCTGTAGTAGCAGTCAGCTTTTCCCTTGGATGTCACATCTTACTGTAATTTACTATCTGGAAGACTTGTAATTAAAACCAGATGCTTCACCTTTTTTTTTTGTGCACATAAGGGGTTCCACATTTCTATAAACTTCGCCAATTGTAAACTCATCTCTCTCTCTCCCTCCACTAACCTGTGGCCCAACTGTGTGCAATAAGAGTAATTTGGAGAATGATATTTGGTTACACTCTATTGCTGTAAATTGCTGCTTTCCTCTAATGGCCTGAAAAGCATAGAACTAAACCAGTTAATCTGAAATAAGCTAAAACTGAAAGCTACCTTTTAGGAATAGGCAATTATATTCTTTTAATTAATGTAACATCATTTTCCAGTAGTTTATTTGCCTTTTCTAAGAGCAAGGGTATATTTTAGGACAGATATTGATCTCTTTGGTGATGTAGAGTGGATGTAAACCTGTCACACCCGAGAAATTTTGATACCGAGAAATCCCTAGCGGGAATAATGCTGACATACCTAGCTGCACACCGCCCCTCTGCCCACAGGTACATCATATGCAGAACTGCTACTGGAGTAGACTAAAGATGTATACCAACTACGACTGCATTTTGGCTGCTGTCAGTTACCCTCATCAGTGCCCATCCCCGTCCTAGTCCTGAGCAGCTGCAGGGACAGGCAGCACCGAAGTGATGGGCACAGCCCCCCACCACCCCCCCAAGCACTGGGACCAGAACCAGCTCTTTATAACCTTTATGTTAAAAAGGCATGAAACCCCTCAGAAGGCATCATACTTCATCTGCCATTCATTGGACCCTACCCATAATTTGGGCATTTTTTCTATGTTAAATGACAGCCTGGGTAGCTGAATTTTCAGCTTGTTTCCAGCCACCTGCAGCCCTGTTCATGTTCTGGCATTGTGGCTTTGCATCCTATCCCTGGTACAGCGGCAGAGATCTGCCAGACAGGGAGGTGCAGGAGATAGATATTGCAGGAACAGAGGCTAGACATTACGATTCAACACATTTTGATTCATTGCTGTGGCTAACTCCATCTCTCATCTTTGGACAGCTTTCTCCCAGACATCTCAATAAACTCAGGCCACATAACACAGAGATTTTTACCACTCTGTCTGTCTCAATCTCTCTCATCAATAGACGCATGCAATGATAGCCTTACAACTACCACAACTAAACCTTCCGGTATGGCACGAGGGTCAATTGCTCAGTTAATGTAACCAAACTCCATTGACTTCAGTTGAGAGACACTCATATATCAGTGGAAAATCTTTTCCATTCTAGCATTTTCCCTTCTCCCTGTCCAAAAAACCCTAAAACCACACAAAAATAGGACAATTTTTCAAGAGGATGCTGTTCACAAATATACTTCCTGGAAATATTCCTGTTTTGAAGAGATTTTAAACATTATCATTGCTGCCTATGGCACCCATTCCTATGGCACCCTACTCCTTTTTCCCATCAATACCAAGAGCATATTAATATGGCTATAGTCATTCACTAGTGGGAAAACAACATCATGGGGTTTTCTGTCCTCAAGTCATATTAGTTTAATGGATATTTCTACTAAACAGTTGGATCTATAGAAATAAATCAAGTAAATTCTTCTTACATGACATCATAAGAAAATTCTCCAGCTTGAAACACTAGGATTCACTTTATCTACAATTTATAGAATTTATAGTTTAAGCTTGGTCATTCATTTTAAACAAGAAAAAGCCAACAACCAAGAAAAGCCCAAATTGGAGGTACAGAAA
>NW_010138207.1:0-72822 GCF_000699245.1 Pterocles gutturalis | reverse complement strand
AAAGTTCCATTAAGTGCTTTAACAAAAAAAGTTGTTGGAAGAAAAATTAAGGAGTGTTAAATCACTGCATTGTCTGACTACTAAATTTAAGAAATACTGATTTTTCACTTTCAAAATTTCATTTTTTTTTTATGGCTTAAAAAGTTTCCAAATTAAAACTTCAAAGGTGAAACACAAGAGTATGTAACAAAATGCCCAACAAAAAACCCCATTATTTTTTGGGGAAGGAAAGATTTTTCTCTTTCTTACTCCTGTCCTACAACCCTTAAGAAAAAATCCATTTTTGTTTCACTAAAACATTCCCCCCTGCCTCCCCCAAGCATTATCTGACATGGCTGAATTTACTCAGCACTACTTTTAAAGTACCTCCAAGACTCGTGGCTAATGTTGACACATGAGGCATGTGCTAACCTATGATGACATTTGTATGACAGTTGAATTTGCATGAGTGATGAACACAGAGAACTGGAAAAAATACAATTACAAAGAAAGAAAATGCATCATATGACAATGTAAAACCGTAAAAGGAGAAGTGGTTTTACAGCCACTTTTTAGTAAGAAAAGAGATTCAGTAAAGAAAAAGGATTACAAAATGTTGTCTTTAAGAGTGAGATGTGCTTTGTATCACTATCCTTCATAATTTAGATTTAGGTAGATTTAGACTAGACTTTAAGAAGAATTTTTTCACTGTGAGGGTGGTGAGGCACTGGAACAGGTTGCCCAGGGAAGCTGTGGATGCCCCATCCCTGGAGGTGTTCAAGGCCAGGCTGGATGAGGCTTTGAGCAACCTGGGCTAGTGGAGGGTGTCCCTGCCCATGGCAGGGGGGTTGGAACTCTATGACCTTTAAGGTCCTTTCCAACCCAAACCATTCTATGATTCTATGATAATTCCATACAAAACTGTTCCTGTCTGGCATTCCTCATCCCCCTTCATCTTCTGCCTGACTGAGAAGAGCTGACTGCTAAAGGGTAATGACCAGTGATCAGGGTTTTTCTCTACACAATAGAAAACAACATATACATATATGTAGGGGAATGACATTACATATATATATATATATAAAATGTGTATATACACATGAATACAAATGGTGAATTATCATCGGTAACTGTATTTGATCCAAATTTAGTGTCTGTCTGCCCAGATGTCAGTAATAGTAATCCACAGTTTATGATAAAAATGCAGGTACTGCTCTGAAATTATAACCTGCTGCAACTGCATGTTTTGTTTTGAACAGAGTATGACTACAAAAATTACTGTGAAATACCGTGCTATTTTGGGGAACATTCCCCACAGAAAACTTTCTGCATTGTGTGGGGTAAATGTTTATGCAGAGTATTACTGCTGATGGACATGGACTCTCATCAGCCATGCCAGAATCTGGAAACCTGTTATCCTTGCTTTAGTGAAAAGATAATACACCTTGATGTGTTTCAGAGAGCTCTGCTGATGGGCTCTGCACTCCAATTGCACAAAAAAATGCTGTGCTAACCTGTCTTGCATAACAGCAGGTGACCTTTGCCAGGAGAATGTCACCTCTGAAACTGCTTCTGAGCGTGGTGACAGCAGTTTGCCATTTTTAAGAGCACAGCATCTAGAGACCATAATGGTAAGGGCTGGCTGTGAGGTTAGACTGAATCTGCACAAAGTGTCCCAAAATGAAGACATCAGGCAAAAAAAAGGGAAGGCTAAGCAGCAGATTAAGAAATAGGCTTCTGTAAGTCTCCAGATGAAAAGTTTTTCCCCTCCTCTTCACTATTTTTTTTTTATACCTCTTGTATAGTAATGGTTGTATCATGTATTTGGCTGTATTTTTAAATTATAACAGGAGAAGTCCAGGTTACAATTTCAGGAAACTAATCTGATGACAGTTAGGTCTCTCTTTTCCCCTTGTTTCTCCTGGATATTTGTCTTACATGGGACTGCAATTTCAGACCTGCATTCAGATGGGAACAGTAATATTATTTTAAAATTATTGATTCAAAACACAGCAAGGGAGAACCTCTGGGTTGTTATGCTGAAAGCACCTGAAATGAGAAACCTGTCACAAGGAAAAGGATTATCTTGTGCTTAAGAGGGATTGGCGCCTGAGAGAGACATGCACCAGATGTACAAAAACTATAGCCAGGGATGCCGCCTACAACTATGCTATTAACAGTGTCATTGCGGAATGAGGATCTGTCTTAATCCTGGAAGCTCTGGAGAAGTGGAAAAACACAGACCCAGGTGTACAATCAAGAGTCTTTAAAGCAGCTGTTGACTAATTTGTGCAATTTAAATTGTCTTACATGTCACAATATGTACCCAGCCTTGTACTTCTCAGAGTGTGGCACTGAACATATCATGTGCTTGATGTTGCATAGTGGGTCTTAAAATCACTGAGATAATACAAAGTCGAAACAGTCAGCTTGGTTAAGGAGCCTCAAGAAAGTAACTCTCAGAGGTACTGGGAGTTAATTACATACTCTTACAACATGTCAGAGATTATAATGTGCTCCTTCAGGGGAGAGCAGATGGTGGGTTCCTTTCTTTTTCTGGAGTGGACACCTGGGATTGCCACAACATGTGTGGTTGCCACCCACACCTTCCTCTGGGCACTCTTACCTCGGGACTTAGCAATTGTATTGCATTTTACTTTCATTGTATTAGATGCTATTGATATGTGGAGAAAGGACAAAGACAACACAAGACCTAAGCCCTCATAAAGACCTATAGCAACAATAGTGCACTGCCATAGTTCAATGCACTAAGCTCCTCAAAAGGATGACAAAGAGCTCATTAGAGAGCAGGACTCAGCTCTGTGCCTTGAAATATATCAAAAAGCTATATGTTTATTAGTTTGGAATAAAAGTTGTTTTAAAATAGAAAAACTATCAGTGTCAGATGATTATGTATCGTATTTGAGCAGTGAATATTTCAAACAACATAAACCTTGTTAAAATATTTATCACTGGCTGTATGACAAGACTTGTCATTTTACATCAAACGCTGTGAATTTTCACTTGCTATCAACAAATGTAATTTGTTATGAACCTGCATTGTCTTACCATGCTTAAATTAATTATATTAAAAATATTTAGAGCAAGTATTTGTCATAGTTGTCACTTTATGACAAACTGACAGACTAAGAGTCATATTGCATAAAGACTCTGGTTGTGATTGTGTTGAACATGATATTTTCAGGCTTCCTAAAAGCCCAAAGCATCTAGAGGGCCAGAAAAGGAAATTCAAGTCCATCTCCACAACTCTCTGTCCCTCCCCTAGATAATTTCACGAATAGTAGGAGGGCAAGGAGTATTAAAGGTGCTTAAAGTGCCTGGAAGGAGAAGGCACGAGGAAGAAGCAGACAGGTTTGTAGTTGCTTGTGCAACTGCTGAGTAGCTGTCCAAGTGCCAACGTAGCACAACCTCCATGCACAAGGCCCAAAAGGATTTTTCTGCTGCTTGAGAGTCATCAAGCTTTATACTACCCAAAGCATCTCTTGTGCGGTCACCATCACTTTTCCATGATGTAGAAATGCTAACTGCTCATTATACTAGAGCTAAATTAATTTGGCTTCTGGCGCAGAAATTTTGGCACAACAACACATCTGGGTTCAGGTAAGATCAGACTACATAGAAATCTCATAGTGGGCTATGGTTACTGACAAAATGTCACCCACAGAATCTAAGTCTTAAATCCAGTGTTAAGATTTCCTGCACTCTTGAACAGCAACTTTCATTCACTCACTTCAGAATGAATCAGTGGCAAATGCAGGAGATGGCACAAAGATGTCCTTTAGAGTAGTTATGTAACACAGACATTTCACAATTAATTATTTTAAAAAGATAAACTTCCAAAAACTGCCTAGAGAAATCCAGAATCCAAAACAGCATTTAAGTGCTAAATCTGGGAAAACACCAAGAAAGTTGAGAGTATATATACATTAACCGTTTTTTTTTTGTTCTTGTTTTGATGTTCATGCTTTGGCATCTGAAGCAAAAGTTCACTATATGAAGCAGAAAAGTGTATAGATACAAGCCAAATAAAAGTAACTTAAGTTTTTGCAATCCATTGTCCTTACATTACAATGAAAAACTAGACACATCCACTTCATTCTGACCTGTCCCTCTGGTACTTACCGGGTAAAACATTAGGTTACAAATGTCCACTTCTGGCAGAGCAGAGAAGAAACAGCCACAGAACTCTGGTTCAGGCAGCAAGCATTATATTCTAGAAGTAGTTTAGGATTCCAAAAGAGGAAAACTTTGAAGAGATTATTTTGGTATCAAAAATAAAGTATTCTTGGGGGATCTAGGCTTCTGGAGATGGATGTTCTGTATTTTCCACAAATCAGCTCCATCTAATAGGTCGTAAGTAAATATTGCAAAAACAAGGCACTTCTATATATATCACGATCGTAAATGAAAGAGGTTATACTATGTAAGTGTCCAAGCACAAGTTTACTGTAAATTTATCTCATCTTAATGGATACAGAGGATTTCAAGCCACCATAAGAACAAGAGCAACATTTTGGCTTTCTCTGGTATCTTATCAGGGAAAACTTACCTTTCCATCAGAGTCATAATTGCACACTAGTAGATATACTAAATGTACGCTCCCAGGAAGGATTACCGAGTAAGCATTTACTATTAATGTTGCTGATAAAACATAGCTAAATTATTTTATAGCAGAAGAAACACCTGGGGGCAGGAGGAGAAAACTGCTTTTTAAGTCTCCTGTGGTACCTTAATTTAGCTTATTTAAGTCAAGTGAAGTGCTGAGTGGTGATAGAAAGGGAATTTTGATGAAGCGTTCAAGATCTATTTACTGTATTTTCTCACACTAGGGACAACAGAATTACAAGCAGAAAAGGAACTAAGAGTAGCAGCAGTATAAGATCTGGAATATTTTGTAAATAAATAAAATAAATACGTCATCCACCTTAGTAAGTATTAACTTTCTTCTACACTTCCCATCTGTATTATGTCATTCTAAACACAGATGAGCATCATCCTTTGGTGTCTAGAGAGTCTGGATACAAGTATCTTAATTCTTTTGTGCAGCAAGATTTTGTTCACATTTAAGCAGTTAATATTCCTTCTTACATCCCTTTGGGGAGTTCAGCACTGACATCAGAGTTTCCTTGACACTAACCTGCAGTTGACGTCTTGTGCTTATGTATCTACATCGTACACACCACCTTATCTCCAGTTCTGAACAAATTGGTTCAAAGTGAATATATCCACTTTTCATTGAATACATCCCTCTCAAGAGGTGATAGGAGCCATATTCTCATTCTGTATAGAAAGTTAGTAAGAGAACTTATTCAAGTCCTATTCAGCATGAGTAAAGACATCAGGATCAGGCCTTGCAAATTTAAAAAGACCTTACAATTTAAAGCTACATTTTCAGCATGAAAAATTTATTAATTTGAAATACAGGGGAAAATATAAATAAACTTATTTTGTCCAGAATAAAATCAGTCACAATAGTAATGCCCAAGTTTTACCTGGACTTTGTTAGCTAAGGAACAGCAGTGGTTAGAGAAGGAACGTGGTTTAACATCTCACCCAAAGAAAACTGGCTGGTGCACCACCCCTCTGTGATAATGCATTGGTATCTCAAGAAGTCCTGACGGAGGAACAAGGGATGGAGAGGATACATCACAAGAATGTCATTAAACTAAAGCCTTTTAACAGTTAGCATAATGCCCTCAGAGGCATGCAGGGAAACAGCTCTCATCTCCACCGTGTAAACCTGCATGAAACAGAGCAGACTGTACCTGTACTACCTTTGGCTGGTTGCTGCCAGCAGTGAAGGGATTTGATAGCCAGTGACAAGTGTTCAAAGCCCAGTAAGGCTTCCCCACGAAGATTGTCTTTTACTGACAAGACGTTCAAAACAAACAAAATCCCCAATGCATTTGCTTATCTTTCTCATATTCTTGGATCCCTTAAATAAGTGTCCTTTCAAGAAGCAAAAGAACACCGAAACTGATTTAAGGGCATTTTCAGAAGAGAGCAGAAACACAATTAATACAAGCTCACATCTCTTCTTACTAAAAACCTAAAGATCTGTATGATTTCAATTTTAGCCAATACAAACTGAAAAAGTTTCAGAAGTGATTGTCCAAAACTGAAAGCTGTAATTCTCTACTGTACATTGATGGACAGTTTAGAAATTCTATAGAAAGCTTAATATAAGTCTATTCAACTTCAGAAAGCTTTTTCCAAAGAGAAGAAACTCTTTGCAGAGTGGACTATTATCTACCATACTTGTTATTCTCAGATTGTAGCTTATCAATTTGTTATATACCTTACAGGTGCAGAGAGATAGTGAGATCTTCACGGTAAAAAAACCCCACCAAACCAAAAAAAACCACAATAAAATCCCCTCATCTATTTGAGAACCGGATTCCTGCAGTTTATATCCTGAAAATTGCTATAAACATACACTGAAATTAAGTGTTTTCTACATGAGAGAGCTGTTACACAGCTGTGAGATCAGGGTCTGATGCAGTTTACCACTCCGTTACAAAATCCGTTGCCCTATATTCGAAGTCGCACAGCAACTTCTGTTTACCTACAACTCTTTAGGCAGTGACAACGCCCCTAGCAAGAGATGAGGAAGCATTAGCCCTGTTTGTCTCAGGTCCCTTCTCTTTGCCCTTGCAATATAGCTCAAAGAACTCCAGCTTGATCACCATTGCCACGCTCTGTTATTGCTCTATTAGAAAGTGGCATTCCTAGTGTGCTGGGTAGTCTACATCAAAGAAATTCTGCCATGGTAAAGTGTTAGAAGAAGGTATTGAACTTCCCATGGAATGGCACAGATTTGGTTACACCTGTGTGATTGTTAAACATCCCTCCTGAGTGCCAGGAGGAGCACTTCACTGCCTTCCTGCGGTTAAACAGGAACACACGAAGCTGCCACTCAAAGCAGCAGGTTGCAGGAGCTGCCAAGGTCATCAAGGAGCTCCATGCTGAAATGGTGTTGGGGAGGGACACTTTGGCAGGCTGAATATGGCTGGAAGAGAAAGTAGTAAAGGAGAGAACTAGTTGGGTGAATAGTTCAGAGAAAGCAGAGCAACTGAACTCTGTTTCAAAGCTTTCCATGTCCAGGGAGGGCCAGCAACGCGTTTGTTTTTGTCGCATACACAGAAACACTGTGTAAATTCCTTCCAACTAGAGACTAATGCATACAACTGCCAATATTCTCCATTCCCCTTCTAATGCAAGCGAACCCACAAGGCTACAAACAGTGACTAATTGTTTGGGCCAAAGGGGCAAGGATATAAACGAGCTATTCCTCATTACACTGTGAGAAAATATTGATTACACAGACACAGATGGCAAACTCTAGTCGTGCTGGTATTCTCAAATCTCTACACTGAACCTATCTGATATATATTCATTAGTTTTACAAGTTTAAATTATGACTGTTTTCCCTATTGACAAACATGGGTTAAAAACATAATAAACAGAGTGGATTTGTGTTCGTATTATTAATGAATTGGCAACAACTGTCTCTGTGCTGTTCATCTCTCAACAGCTGTTTGTATTTTATTTTAAGTCTGTAAAAACATTGCTTTGTAATCCCTTGATCTGTACAATAATTTCCTTTTGTTCCGAGCCGTTAAAGGTGTCTTTGAACTACTCAGGGGAAAGAAAAAAAAAAAAAGACAAAAAAAAAAAAGAAGACTACTCATCTGTTCCTTCAAGACAAGACCACTTTCATCATAAAAAATGAACATCAGAAAAAATGAACACTGAAATCAAAGCAAAAAAACAAAGGTGGATGAACTCTGTACTGCAATAGGATAAAAGTCAGGATATCTGTGGAAAACTATCAGTCATTATTGCTTTAAATTGCTCTTGATTTGTGCAAAGGAACAGACCAAGTCATCCGCACCTAATCTTTCTTCAGAGTTATCTTGTGCATTTATTTGCTGCTCTCTGGCTCGCTAGGAATTCTGCTCACTGTTTGTCACAGCCAGGAACAAGACTGTTAAGCTCACCCCTTGTTGATAAGTAGGCGTTGTTACTTATGGATATCCTGTTGTGTTGGCCTCCTGGAGTCCTGAATTTTCTTATTGTTCAAGACAGAGTGATTTCAGGGCAGTGCTCTTTAAGAAATACAATGTCTAGTTGAAAATTTGTCAATATGGGCTCTAAAAATAGCTGAGGTATGAGCAAGTACAAATAACCTTCTCTTGAATTGCTTCTCTACAACAACTGTGTAACCGGAAAAGAGGAAAGAAATCTTTAAAAACTGGAATGAGAAGGCAGTGCCTCAGCTTGTGATTTATTGTATTGCTGAAGAGATTAGAGACAATGTCCACTTTTGAAACAATGTGCATAGGCAAATGATGTATTCATTACACCACTGGAAGAGCAAAATAAAACGTACCCAATGAGGAAAGTATTGTCAGGAAAGAGAATAACATCAAAGGATCTCTGGGCCAGCCAGTTCAAATTAGAATAGCTTAAATGAAACAAAAGAAAAAAAAAAAAAAACCAAAACCAAACCCCGAGATTTACAACAGCATTATGCTGTTTCTAAAGTTACAAAATGTCATAAACTTATGTTCTGGGGAGAACATGTGGTCTTGGGGGAGCTGCATAAAGGTGATTATTAAAACACCTACTTGGATTGTAGTATATTAATGCATATATTTGATTTGAACATACCTTTAGGGATTTAATGGCCACTTCTATTTATTTGTCGAAACAGGTGAGTAACATTGTATAAGCCTCACACCATTTTACACTCAGAGAATTCCACGGATACCAAATTTACCAAATTATGGTTTTTTGAATAATAATAATAATAAAAAGCAACTAGACCCCTTTTATAGCTTCATATCCTCTTTACTACCCTGCTCTGTGAAGTATGTGACATTCAAGACAAGGCAGGAGGAGAGAGACAGATAGAGTAATCTAAAAGGGACAAAAGAAAGACATGCAGCATTGTTGAGAGAAAAAGGGAAAGAAATATGAGAGGCTCTGATCTAAACAAAAACAGAGAAAAAGACTTGGAAAGAATTTCAGAAAAGAAGTATGTTTAATTGCCTACAACCCCAGGAGAGGTAATTTATGTGCCAACAAGTTATGGAGGTTTTATGTGCCTATTAGTCTGCTATTCAATTAAAAAAATGTGTACTTACCATGGCAACCTCTGTGTCTCACGGTACACATGCTAATTCTAAGATATCTCTATAGAGCACCTTCTTAAAGAAACAAATACCGCAACACCAACCACAGCATAGATTTCCACAGTCACTAAGAGACAGTAAAAGGAATAGCCTATACATGAAGTGGGAATGACACTTGGGAGCAGGACAGGTAATCTTACTGTACTGTTAGCAATTCCATGGGGGAACCTGGCGGTACGATGCATGCACATGGTGAAATGCTGCACCTTAGGGCAGCTCACTGGACCTGGGAACAACCTTGCCAGCATTTCCCCTCTTGCCTGCTGAGATAATACTCAGGCTATGGAACAACGCTGCTTTTCCTGTGGGATGTGTTGTGCGTTGGCTCACTAATTCCTCAGGCCCTGCTTCCACAGCAGCTGTTTAAGCTTTCAGGCATACTCTCCTTTCTTTGAAGCCATCCAGGACATTCACCTTCTCTTTGTTTCAGCCTTCGCTGCCTGGGAATTCCCTTTCTCACCAGCCCACGTCAGACCCGCTATTCTCAGAAGGCGTTGTCCTTCTCCCTCTTCCTTATTTGAGCTTCCCACAACAACAGCTATTGGCAAGGCTCATTTTCCACTCTCTGACTTACTCCTTTTCAGATAAGGAATATCTGTTGCCAAACTTCTTTGTCAGCCACATGTAATTAATGGATCAAAGCATCTGTCACATACACAATCTGAGGCATGAACTTCCTTCAAAAGATATGTACTACCCCATCCATAATTTTTAAGTATTAAGGAAAATTGAAATCCAATCCTTATGAAAGTACAAACAGGGATGCATTGAAATGACAACCTGTGTTTCCAATGGCTTTCTTGTCATTCGTTGCTTCTCATTATCATCTTCTTCCCCTGCAATGACTACTGAAAGCGTATCAGATATTCCTCCTATGGACATAGAACAAGGCAGTCCTCTTTGCTTGCCTGCAGCTCATTTAGGCCAGTGCTGAAGCTCCCAGAGTACAAAAAAAAAAAAAAAAAAAAAAAAAAGGAAAAATACCACCTTGTGTAAAGTTCTGGATTTGCTTCTTTCCTTGCTTTCCCTAATAAAAAGGAAAGTAGTCTTCCACTAGTTACTATCTTTAAACAATATTTACACTAAAATGTTGGAGTTCTCATACTGTTTTCTGCTTGCAAGCTCTTCAGAAGCATGTCCTATGAGCTAAGCAGTCACCAGATCAAATCCTTTGGAATCATAAAAAATGTCACAAAATATTTTTTTCAAGATTCACAACATATCCAGTCCCGTTCTTAACGGTAGGAAAATACCTGTTAGGTTTAAGGAATCACAAACCAGCACTAACCTGCGAGGAGCAGATGTTTTAAATGCTATAACTGACAAATATGTAGCTGCATTTGAACCTTACACCTGGCACCAACAGAGCACAACAAAATGGCAGCAAAATACAATTTTAAATTTAGCCCCTTACACCTAAACTTTGTTTTCTACAGCTGTGAGAAGGTGTAAAGTTTTACTTACATTTCTGAGGCAGAAAAGTGTCAGGCTGTAGATCCTCACGACAGTAACAATGAAGGCACACCCAACTCATGTGGCTTATCCAAAAGCTTAAGAGTGGCACAACAACCCCACTTCAATCTTCTGTGTTCTGAAAGCTTCCCAAAATTTGAACAAACGGCAAACTGTACTGGTTCTCTGACAGGTAATGAGCCTTACCGGCCAGCTGACAGCTTACTACCAGCATATTAGCATCAGCTGTGAGGGGCAGAGCACTCACAATGGGGTGAAGATATGTTCACCTGGCAGTAAAAAGTTCTTTTTTTTTTTTTTAAATTTCGTTTTCTTTATCTTTTTTCTTTTTCCTTTTCTTTTTCCGCTGCTCCCCTCCTCACTGTTTTCCCCCACATCAGATTAGACTGCATAAAATATGGAATGGAAGTATGAATTCTGGGTTGAATTTGAGATAAATGCTTTTGATAGCTTCCTATGAGATTTACCTCTCCTCAGAATTTCTACTGATGCTGAAACGGTATCTTCAGAGGAAAGGAAAACACCTTCCTGAGAGATGAGAAATCCATGATTCAGTACGTAATGCAAACTGTATCAAACTAAGGAAAGTTTTGAAGATGTTTGGTATGAGTGTGCTGTACTAAAGGTATATTGCAACTCTTCCCACTCCAGGGAGGAACAGATCTGAGCTGCTTTTTCACATGATGGATGTGAGTGATTTTCATGAGCAAGCTACATTGTCCTTTTTGTATTATATCTCTATGATCCTGGGAGGGGAAAGTAGCTAAAAGCATCAATTTTGATACAAATCCTTTATGGTCTTTAAATTGGGCACTGCCACTTTAATAAGCCACACCTGGTTAAGATTCGTGTTCTGCTGAATTCCTCCTGCTGTAATGAGCCCTGAACATCAGGCTGAGGCTGTGATCAAGACAATACAATTAATCACCAGACCGTGCACAATTTCAGTAACATGAAAATTGCACGCAGTTAGATTTTCTAAGTAAAACTAATATTTCATGCAGTGGAAAGGGTGAAGTTTCAGTGCATAACAAAAAAGAATTTTGGAGGTTTAAAAAAACCTGGCAGTCAGCAGGGCCAAGTGAAGGTGAATGCATAAATCAAATAACTATACCATCTGTTATAGAAAACTTAACGGGAATTAAGTGGCCCGTATTTTCTAAAAATATCTTTCTTTGCAGTATGCAGAAGCACTGAATATCTAAGGAGGAATACTGGAATTGGCTTTAATTAGGAAACTTTGAGTTTTGAATACAACATGAGCTTAGTCAAACTATCAGCAAGATAAGCTTGTTAGGAGAGAAATAGGAATTAATATTTGCATGGTAAAAAAATGGATTTTTCTGGTGGCAGGAAGAGAGGGATTAAAAATATGTAGTGGCCCCATTTTCAGTATTTTTTCAGCTGCAGCTTGAGGTCTCACAGAGAGACACAAACAGCAACAGGCAGGCCAAGGCCAACTTCTGGGTTTCTAGCCTGGTGTGATCTAAAATACAGTGGTCGCTTAAGTGACTTGAAAATTCACAAGCAAAAAAAAAATAAAGTTTCTTCAATATTCAAGAATATATTTCGATGCAGCAGTTGTTTTTATGTAAATGCTGTATTCACCAGCAATCCCATTCAAAGTGCAGAGACAAAATGCAATTGTCACCTTTTTCTAGGCTCACCTCCAATGCCAGCTGGTGGGAAGGCACAATGTCTGGAGAGCGCTGGTAGCTCCTTTCTTCATTTTTCTCATTAAAAGAAAAGTATGGTAATTTTTTTCTCTCCACCACTGGGTTATAAAATCATCAGGAATTTTTTTTTTAATTTTTCCCCAAGAGTTTGTACATCTCTAATCAAGGAGTCTAAAAGTCTTGCCTGCATACAAACAATAAAGATAAAAGCAGCAGGCAAAACTGAAAACTATATAGAAGTGGATAACAAAGACAGACTACTTTAGAGAGGAAGTGTATATACTGATCCAAGAGTTGATATAAAAACCCAAACAGAACAGATTAAATGAGATAGTACAACTGAATGTTTTAGGAAAATGATTTTCAGACTAAGTAATCTAGAAGAAGGGAGCGAGAAAGGAAAAGAAGGAAAGGAGGGACCCAGGAAAGGGCAAAGGGACACACAGAAAGACAATAAACAAAATAAATTTTTAAAAAGAGGCAAGAAAGCTGTTTTTGAGGGTATAAAAAAATTGAGTTTTAAAAATAAAATAACAATAAAGGTTTCCTGTTTCTGATTCTGCCACTGGCCTGCTCCAGCCTTCAATTTCTTCTGCTCCCCCTCCTCAATCTTATCTTCACAGAAATTCTAAACTCTCTTGGGAAAGATCTCCTAGTATATATTTTTACAATGTCTAACAAAATAGAGTTTTGCTCTCAGCTTGTGCTATTACTGTAGCACAAACTGTAAAGAGCAGTAATGGTAATAGCTGGGAAAGCTGCTCAATAATTTTTCACGTTAACATTTTTAACAGCAAATGGCAGTTCTGAGACACTGACACAGTTCAACTAGGTCAATGATATTCAATTTTCCTATCAAGAAAACTGGAAGAAAATGTTATATTTCATCTCAATTCATCCAAAATAAAAATGCTTGCTACCTGAACTGATCCATTTCAGAAACTGCACATGGATTCACAGGAATTCATCTTTTAAATACAACAATCCCTTGGCCACTCAGCAGTTGGGGCTTATTACAAATTGAAGTCCAACTAAAGAGTCTGTTAGACACCAACACAGCAACTACTATTGTTGCTAACTGCTATTCCCGAGGAACAGTTACTAGCTATTAGCAATAAGCTCACTGTGTTGTTCCCAAACCAATAGTGACAGGGAGTGACCACCTACGATGGAAGGGAAGGATGGAAAGAAGTAATTCATCAGAAGTAGAAAACAATGTTGGAAAGTGTTAAAACCAGGTTGGCATGGAAAGCAATAGATGAAACAGTTTTGAATGAGGTTCAATGGCGTAAAGAGTAATCAAAAGATATTTTGAATATGCATGCTTCCAGAAATGACTAAAAACTGGGGGTTTTTTGTGTATCTTTCTTGGAAATGGGAAATAGCAGGAATAGAGATGTGCTGTAATTCATATGGCTCCCATTCCATAAAGCACGTGTGCGGGCAGGGAAAAAAGAGATTTCATTGTCCTTTAGTGTGCCTGGAGAAAGACTGTATTATCTTGCGACATCTGATATGATGTACAGAAACATGTATTTAAAACATAACAAAATAAAATTAACGTGTATAGAAGAATAATGACAAGTATAAACATTTTATTTGTGGTTTTTTTTTTAAGTTCTTGGTTTTCTTGTAGCCTTGTAGACTTGTGGTCTAATGTCTTACTCTGTGTCTGTTAATGCATATTAAATACTCCAAAATTATTAATTAATAGTAAATAATCAACTAATTTTGATTAAAGCTGGTTTGGCCCATGCATTTTCCAGGTTGCTAATGGCTGGTAGGTCAACAGACGTAACACAGGCATTCTACAGTTAACACTAGGGTCCATCCATACTGGAGTGTGCACTGGCGTTCAGAGAAACGCATGCTAGCCCTGAAGAAATCAGCTCAGGTTAAGGAACTTCTTGCTGAGAAATGTATCTCTAGCACTCAGCATCTCAGTGATCCATGAGGACAAAGCAGGAAGCTGCTCACCTCACCCGAAATGTCTCCAGATGTTAAGGCAGAGTGAAAATGTGCCTCCTTGGGTCAGGGAGCAGAAGCACCTTTAACTCTCTCTCACTGTGAACTACTTTATTAAGAGACTGTTAGAGCCCCTGACGGGGTGGTACCCTGGGCCGATGGGGTCACTCGGGCAGATGCGTGGTGGTGGGGCTGCTGCCAGTCAGCTGCTGCACAGTCAGGACACTGGTACTCTTCACACATACTCTCTGGGTCTTTCGGCCGTCCTCAGTGCAGACATAATGTATGGCTCCTTGGAAGGGGATGTTGCCAAGGGCTACACTCAGTGAGTAAAACTAAATGCATTTTCAAGCCTAAATCAATATCAGGATGTATTTTTGGGAATATAACTGTACTCCGGGATCTAAGAACCACGAGCACACACACACATACATGCATACACGCATAGTTTATTTAAAGGTTTTATTGTTAGCATTATAATGAGGCCCCCAAATACACTGTGTATATGTATCAAATTAAGCTCCAGTAACCAGGGATTTTCTAGCTATATATACTATGCTTGAATTCCTGTAATTCTCATATTAAAATCTTTTACCATAAACAATCTGTATTTAAATAAATAGCCTGTTACATTGCTCATGCTCACTGACTGTTATTACTACCTCTTTCCAAGAGAGAGCAGTAGTGAATTGTACTATCATTACACTGGATAGTTTTACTTAAACACACTCAATTTACATTTTCGACTCTATAACCTTTCAACCTATTGACCATGAAAAATGCTCCAACATAACATGACACATATAAATGTTTAAAGTCCAAAGGGTAATTATCTATATTCATAGTTAAAACTGTGTCTTGATTTCACAATAGAAACCATATGTTCACTCAAAACACTTTCAATAGGCTAAATAACACCCAGATTAACCCTGAGTTAGTTTACTGGTTAAAATAATAGCAGCATCTTCTTCTGATTCAGTAGTTCATTTATCATTTTTGATCAAGGCACCGAATGTGAACTTTCAATAGTTGAAAGCTTAACTTGAAAAATAAACTGCATGCAAGAATGGTGGAAATTCTACCGATTCTTAAATTTTATCTTTAATGTCATGTAATGTGCCTGATAACAGCTCAAAATATGTTATTTAGCTTGAAGTAGAATTCTGTGTCGCCTTGCATTTAATAGACTAATTCTATCTCCCAAAAGAAAAGGGCAATGACTTTTTGACTTTTTTTTTTTTTGTCCACAGAACACTGCTTAACAGATTGCCATTTAGAAGAAATCTTGACCATTTTCTTTTATGAAAAATGCCTTTTGCCAAAATCACTCCCAGAAAGTAGGAAAAGTGTGGAGCACAAGTACTCTAACACTCATGTAAGGCCTCTGCAGCAGCAGTAAGAGAAGTATAGCAGTGAAAGGTGTACTAAATGGGACCTCATTTAGGTTTTGGAATAAGCAAACTATTTAGATACACATTCTGTTATCTTGTTTCTAGCAAGATAGAAAAATATTATTTTGAACCTTTGGAATCACTGCAGCAGAAAATTACAAACAGAAGACAAAATTGTATATTACAGGAGTAATGACAAGTCAAAGGAAAGAGACATACTTAAAAAAAATAGCAAACAGGCAAATGACTTTTCAGTGAGTGCCAACTCCCTGCACATTAAACTGGTTAAAAGCTCCTTCTCTCCCTGCTTGTCATGTCATCGTTCCCTGTCAAGCAGCAGAGAACACCTCCAGCTAGTACATGATATACAGGATGCTTCATCAAAAAAGGTACTCTCTGTCTTTGCATTTGAATTGACATTTTCCCTGTGTATATTGTAAAAGCCCCGTGGAAATGGCAACAGACTATGGAGCAAAAGAAACTGGGAGTTTTGCAGAAGGCTCCCTGGAACACCGGTCTCTTTTCAAAATTATATTATTACACGTGCAAATGATTGCCTTAAAAATACACAACTATGAAAACAAAACAAAAAACTAAAACTTTTGGTCTTCAGCTGAGCTTCAGCTTAATACAGTAATCAAGCTCTAAAGCATACAAGGTGCTTTGTTCCACCTCTCCTGCCTTGGAATAGAAAAATTATTCTCCTGCAGGAAGACTCTAAGGCCACGTGTTTGGTTTGTTAGAATACAAGTGTTGTTCCTCATAAATTTGGAATATTCCCTTGAACTGTTGTCATTCTAAAATGTTGTAATTTTACATCCATCATTGCATGATATGCCCTAAACAAGTTAGTGGAACCATTCACCCTTAGAAAAGCTGGCACTCAACCAATTTATTCAGTCTGCAAGAGTCTTTATACAGTTCTCTTGTACACCTTTGCCATCATTTATGCATCATTTACCATAAAGATAGGAACTGCTAATAAATCTGTTATACTGAATGCTGTAAGTAAATCAGAAAGGTCTTTCATATCTAGTATCACAGTGACTCAGTAGCCTTCATTTTGTCATATTGTGGATTATTTCTGGAGAAGCTTTAGTTGAACCCCAGTGTTATGTATCAGCAATCCTTCTGCACGTCATAATATAAACCAACACACCAAGCATTTCTGTTTCTGTGAGAACCATTTTACAAGATTAGTCTAGGTTAATATGGGTACAGTATGACTTTCCTGGCTACGTGTAATTGCAACTTGTTTTGGATGAGCTCAGTTTGAAGAGGACTAAGAATTTGTCAGAATTGCCTTGTGTGTTTGCAAACCATAATATTTATAAAATTCCAGTTGAAGGAGGGTTTATTTCTGCTCCATCTGCAGTGAAATTATAGCAGGGGTTCCCAAACGAAAGAGCTTGATTATTAGTGCTACTGAAGAGCCTGGGCTGGAGGAATGAAAGAGCAAGAGAGTAAGTGTCTCCATAATATGTACTGATAAATACATGGATACCTGTCTTCTCACATGTCGCACAGTTAGAGTCCTGGTACGGCGTCAGGGAGGATGATCTGGGGATAGGAAGTGTGTCCCCTTCAGTGCCTGTAGTGGCTTTTCTTGAGGCTGGGAGCTGCTACCGCTTCAGTTCAGCATCACTCATGTGACAGTGGCATCTGATCATGCTGAGCTGAGGAACCTCCTAATTTATAAAAGTGGAAGAGCATTTTGTGTGTTTTTCATTACATTTTAAACTGAGACAAAAGGTGGATAACAAAGCCAGGTGAAAGTTCGTTAAATTTCGCTCTCCCTAAGTCAACCAGTAAAGAAGTGATGCATTGTTAATGTTAATCAAGCTAGATCATGCTCTGCAGATTAACATATTCCTGACTGTTAACGTCTAAAGTGATAATAAGAGGCTGTCAGAAAACAAGGCAAGGCAGTTCCTGTTGTTAAAATGCTGGAACCAAATTCATTTACAGACATAGACAGCAGAGAAAGAAGGTTTAATCGTCATCGTTGCGTAAATGATTGAACTCTATTTAAAGGATTTGCCAGCAAGGTTCAGTTTCTGGGAACTGGCTACTTTCCTTCGTGATTTTGCTCTTTTTTTTCACAGGGGCATTCTCCTGATCCTCTAGTTGATCCTAAATTTAACACACTGAGATACTTAGCAACTCTAACTTATACTGAGTACTTTGGCAAGTTTTATTCCTTACGGTCATTCTTTTAACTGTTCCTGCCTGGATAAGAGGTTTATTTATAATTTGTTCTATTTTTTTGGTAGGCTGGACTCTCAGAAATACGTATATGTGCCTCTGGATACCTAAACTGAGCCATGATTTCCAGGACAAAGACTTCAGTGATTAATCTAAGTAGAAGGTAATTGCTAGGCTTCCTGCAATTTTCTTGTAGACAAACTTCCTCCTTTCTTCCAGTAGCTTTTCAGCAAATATTTGTCAATGGTACAAAACATGTTTGTAGAATCTCTTGATATCAAAGGACAATAACATTAAGGAGGCCTGACTCAGCTGAGTTCAAGTTTGTGAAACGTGCTTTTATCTGCTCTTTTGTAAGAGTCAATTAATGCGAAGCCCTCTTTGTTAATTGTTCACATTTATCTTTACTGTCTTCCATTCTTTTTCATTTTTGCTATTGTTAAGGGCATATTTTTAAAAAGTAGTTCATCATCCTTATAATTCTGAATTGTTATTAATGTAATCTTCCTTTTCTATTGAAAGGACTTTCTTTTTCATTAGAAATTTTAGGAACACTTTAAATCTTTTTTGTTCTCACAGCCCCTAAACATTTCTTTTTTATTCTTTTCTTTTACATCTTTTATCCTACAGTGATAGAGGGGGTTCTGTTGGTTATAAAGTAATCTAATTTGGTTATCTTCTAATTTCAGTAGAAATTTGTATTTATCTTACCAAACTTCAGGCTCTTTTCTTATGAAACAACCTTGGCTGCTTCTTTGTTTAAGAGCACTAGAAAAAAAGGAAGATTTTAGCATGTTTCCTCAGTAATCTTCCATGCATTTTATTAATCAGAAATGAAATTCTGTATCCCCTGAAGTCAATAACGACATTGAGATTGACTTTGAAGTGGCCAAGAACTTAGCTTAAATGTCTTAATAGAAGTTTGCTCATTTGTCTTTTACTCTGCAATGGATCCATCTTTTGCCATACTAAATTTAAACAACTTATGGTCCTTGGCTCCAGGATATTCCTTTATTTTCATATTTTCAGGCAGCTCTACACTCTCAGTAAGAATTAGATCTAGGGCAGTTTCGCCTTTTTTTTGCAAACGACGAAATTGTACACAGCATGCTTGGGTATATCTGTTTCCCAACAGACTTATGAGCAGCTAAAATCCCCCATGAAGAAAGTATCTTCTAGCCAAGAATTTTCTGTATCCTGCTGTCCTTATGTTTGAGTGATTTGTAGATGATACCCTCTATTTTTCAGTTTTGCTTTCAAATTCCCTTTATCACTGTTACTAATTACTTTGAGCAACCTTGCAGGAAAAGATGCGTGTGCATTGATTAGCCATGTTGCTATAAACAACACCACCGTACTGGCTTTACCAGCTTCGCGGAACATACTGTCAAGTTTTTTAATGAATGTGCAGGAATTTGTTTTGAAGACTTGAGCTTTGCTACATTGCTGTGATTTACCATGCTGCCTTTGCATTTGTAGCACATCACTGGCAATTTTGGGGAATGAACCAGTGCACAGAAATGATCAAAATAACTGAATAAAATTAATAAGTAGAATGAATTTCCTGATAAGCCCTTCTACAGATGCAGTAATGATGAGACATTGGCCCAGATTCAGACGGCTTCAGTTCCACATAAATTCCTTAATCTAATGTTTCCCACTGGCTAGGTGCCCCTGAAGGCCTCCAAGCAGCTAGCAGGAAACACAGGTACAGGAATCTAGGCTAGCTAAATTTGGACTGCGGTGCATGTCCATGTAGCAGATCACAGGTTTGTTCTCACAAGTAGAACTGAGATCTATACTTCCGTAGATTCATCCCACTGTTACACAGTGGGGATAGTCACCTAAACCAGAAATTAAACATCGGCACATATAGATTTAAAAAATCAAATTCTGTTTCCACTAATGGTAAACAGTGCTGATCTGATGTTTGTCATAGCTTAAAAAATACAATAGAAAGGGGAAAAGAAAAGATGCAGTTCCACTAAAGGTCTGACAGGATTAATTGGAATCCCTTTATGTCTCACGTGTCCTTGTTTTAATTTCTGTCTCTTTAGGAACTATCACTATTACTACCACAGACCATTTCTTGAACAGTCTTTTAAAATTTTTACTGGGTTTCCACAAATGGACTTGAAAACTGTGTTTCTCAACCCTTTCTTCCTGAACTATATGAGTAAAAACTTAGGTCTTTGCTCTTTTCTTTCAGGTGCTTCTTGAATGCTTTTCCATGCATGTTGCAGTAGTCCATGAGGCATTTAGGACAAAGAATTAAATGGAAACTTCTGTCAAATTTCTACTTAGCAAAAGTTAACAATAAATTTCCATAAATTAAATAGTTGGAAAAACATTTCCTTTCTATAGTTTTGAAGGACAACTGTCTGACCTCATCAGTTCTTCTTTAAGTAAGTTTATTATTTCCATGGAGCCTTATCTTCACAAACAGTAGTGGATGGATGGATGATGCTACAAAGGGTTTACAGTCTTCAACGTTTAGTCTTTTGTTTTATTTTCTGGGTAATGACTGTGATTCTGAGAAATTAGATTAACCGAGATGAATACAGGAAAACGAGGCATTTACTTGCTATTTACATTTCCTTATACAATGTAAGTGCAAGCAGATTTAAGCACTGCACCCACAACTGTGCTTCTTCACCATGAGGCTGGCTGTAGCCTGGGAGAAAATCTGTGTCTGTAGTGTCCATGGTGTTGGTGCCACTGCTGTTGGATGCTCTGTACTCAGTCAAGGTCCCTGCTTAGGACTGGCTGAAGGATCTACAAGGCAGCCAAAGGATTTACAAGGATAACACCATCACCTGCCCGGCACAGGGGGCAAGGGGGAGAAAGCCCACACATGCGAAGGAGTTTCAGAGCCAGCTGCTGGTGGCAAAGGAACGCTCGGAGTCTGGACAGAGTCCCCTGTGCAGCGCTTGGCCAGCCATAGCTCCTGCAGGTCGTGGTTTTGGGCAGCCTGGCTGGGTGCCTCTCCCAGATGCATCCTTTCTGCCCTTGATACCCGGTGCGTTTGTCACAGTTTCACTCTCCGGGCACTCATGTTCATCTTATCCTTCTGTTACCAACAGTTCTGGGTTCAGCACCCTTTTTTTTTTTATCCTTCCCCAAACATGAAGGGGTAGACTACAGACCCCCTGGAGGAGTATTTTCCCTTCCTCTAGATGGTAGGGGGAACAACTTCAGAGAAAATTGCAGTGAATCCTGCTCAGCCCAAGAATAGTGCTTGTTTAATACAGAGGAATCCTTGGAGAGTTTAGCTGCCGAGCTCCAGGCAATTTTTTGGAGAGTATATGCAAACTGAGATCTTCTCATTTCATTTAGGGCATGTTTACAAAGATGCATGCAGACAGATCTTGCAGCAGAAATTTTTACCTCAAACACACTGTATGGTTATAGAGTGCTGGACCAAATCTGGCACAGGCTGAGTAACTGGTGGCTCTCTACACACTTCCATGTAACCATACTCTTAGTTTTCTCAAATAAATTTTTTTCCATAAAATAAATAAATAACTCCCTCACACAACCTTTTGTATTTTCTCTTTTTTATTGCAATTCTTTGTCATGTCTCCAAACTGTCACACAGATGAACTTCTTTGTTTACATGTATGCACAGTGTGAAAAAATATAATGGCCTAAAAAATTTGGATTTAATGCGAAACAGCTGACAAATTAAGGCATACTTTCTATCCCAGATTTCCTGTATAATAACATTTGATTGCTTCTGGAAGACTGCAGTGGATTTTTCTCTGTACGTTTGTCTTGCAGAATATTTTTTAGTTAAGAAAAAAATTGCTTCCCCATGTCTTAGAGTTCTTCTGTAATTTCAATTTACAGTATGTCTCTTAGTGCAATATCTGTTTTAGCGGAAGAATAGTAACCTGGATTGACTGGGTCTGCAACATATTAGATTTTATGCATTACAATTAAATTCCCCTCTGAACCATCTGGTTTACAGATTGTATAGATTTTCAAATTTCAGTTTGTCCTCCCAGTTTACCTACATTAGGACCATCTTTTCTAGTTTTGTTCAAACATTCCCTATATTTTAACTTCACAGTAAATTAATGGTTACTGACGTATGAGGTAGTTAATAATCCTGAAACCATAGTTTCAAACGTTATCACATGGAAGACATTTGCCAGGCAAAAGAACATGGAAGTAGCCTTTCAAATCTTGCTAATTTACCTCCAGGTAGAGGATAACTCACCCACATCTGCATATTTCCTTGCTCTTGGCCATGCTTAATATAGGTAACACGATAAACTGCTGTTCTGTATCTAAGTAATTGAAAGCCAGTTTGGATGAGGCTTTGAGCAACCTGGTCTAGGGGAAGGTACCCCTGTCCATAGCAGGGGGGTTGGAATTAGATGATCTTTAAGGTCTCTTCTGACCCAAACTATTTTACGATTCTGTGATAGTTGTGCAAACTTGATTTTAAGTTTTTGGGGATTCCACTGAGCAGAGACTGTCTTTAAATCAGATTGAAAGAAATTATTCTCTCAGCAAAACCAAGATGCTGGGTATGTAAGTCCAGAACAGCAATGCAAAAACTTCAGCAAAATGTCTAGGCAGCACTCAAACTCCCTAATACTATGCATTTGTCTTGCAAGTTCTTGTGATGCCTGCAGGCCTGTCTGTGCAGAGGTGGAGATCCCCCCTGCTTTTGCAATGAGGCGCTGAACTGACCGACAGTCATTCTTGAAGCACAGCAGTTGGGTCCAGAAGGCATGCTTTGATGCAATGCCCTAAGTGGGCACACAGTAAAGTTTAGGTATTCCTTAGATGAGGTAAGTTAGAGTACAGGCCTGGAGGGCTGTAATTTTAGATTAACTTAAATCCTGTTTAGTTCCTGGGTCAATTGCTTGATCCTGACACAACTTATTTCTTCTGAGAAATCTGAGACTAAACCATCGATAGGTTTGGACAGGGAACCGTGCAAACAGTTATTCCATACCCTGAAAGAAGGTCTTGCAAATTATGGCTCCTCTGAATCCTGTGTGACAAGTTGTATTTTAGGAAAGCAGCCTAAAAAAAGCGTAATGTACATTTGGAAATGTGTTCCTTAACTCTCCAGGCAACTGTTAAGCTTTTCATGTTACTATGCACATTTTCATTCTTTTGTTCAAGTGTAGAAATACATGATTAAAGCATGTACATGAATATTTTGAAATCCTAACAAAGGGGATAGTAGACCAACAGTGCAGAACAGCACTATCAAATAGCAGGAATATCCAGTAGTGACATTGTTCCTGTAGTTGGAATTAATGTAGAATTTTTGGAAATTGTGCTGTAACTGTGATGGTAATTTTCATTTTTGTAATGACAGTCAGTACAGTTTTGTGTGTTAAACTTATTTGTACACACATCACAAGACTGTTTAACCTTCCCCAAATTATTTGGAATTGCATAAACTGGGATACCACATTCAATGTTAAGAAAAACTGTCTCGTCAGATCACTGTGTTAAAGTCTGCTATGTTCCCTATTCATAGTAGCTAGTCCTCGCCTCATTGCTCTTCCCATGAAGAAAAGGTGATCTCACACATCCTCCCTTCTATTGTGCCTTAAGTCACGGACTTGGGCAGAAGAGAATGTTCTAATAGGAATTTTTATATTATCTCTGAGTTTTTGCCCCAAATCATCTTTAAATTAATAAAGCTCTTCTTTGCCAGACAATTGCTCTTGTAATCATGGACAGAACTTCTTTCACATTGCATTTCTTGTCTTATATCTATTTACCATTCCCTATGGCCAGCCCCAAGAGGCATGTCATATGATATTTGATGAGAAGAGCTTTTAAACATTTATTTCCAAATTACATATTCTAAAAGAAGTAGATTTTCAAGGAAGATATGCTACATGTTTCATAATCATCTACTCAATTTTTATAATAATTTGTAAATGTTATCCTTATGATACTTAGTATCTGTTTATTCCCAGTCTGTTTGCAAATTAGCATCACATTTAACATGCACAGTCATCATCTCATACAACAAGAAGTAATACGGCAAACTGCCTTGGAATAAATTGAATACCAAAAAGAAATTATGGATCCTAGCACCCCCACTGTAAGGCTTTATGTGAGTCTTGATGAAAAGAAAATTCTCACAAACATCCCTCTCAGTCTTACAGGGAGATTTTCTCAAAGGTCCTGCTGAGATTTGTGAGTAGGATTAGTCCAAGAAAACAAAAAATTTTATTTGGTTGCAACCACAATGCTGAGGCATGGAGGGAGCTGTATAGGAAGAAAGCCTCACCAGCATCACAAGGCACAGAAAGTCTGCTGTGCCCAGAATATGCAAAACACAGACGACAGTGCCGTTAACCACCACTGCACTCTCTGGTAAGTGCTTCTGTAGTATCGCTTCGTGATTATCAAGCAGAGTTCTGAAGGTTTCGTGACATTACCAGCTCATAATCCTCAGCATAAGTTATATTGCAGGAGGACTCTTCTGTTCACCAACAGTTTTCAGCACCAAGTGGCTGAGAGTAAAGTATACATCACTGAAAAAAAAAAAAAGAGATTGAAGGAAAACATCATAAAATCAACCTGGTTAAACTACAGAGTAAAGGAACTTCTTGATAGTAGAATTTCTCAGAAATCAATAGTGACCAGATGAGGAAAGTAATAAATAATACAAGCTAAATATTAATGGGATTAATATTAACATGATTAATATTAACACAAAATTGTGTGGAATCCTTACCAGCCTTTTTACACAACTGAGGTAAAAATGGAGCCCTAGGAAATGAGGAAATAAAGGAGGGTGGTAAGGAGTGGCTGAGCCTCAGACTGAAGCACAGGAAAAAGAATTTTAAGAATAAGCCATTAAAACAAATGGTCACATGTTTCCAGATGTTCCTCAGGACTTTTAAAAGGCTACAAATATGAAATAGCTGCTCAGTAAGCTGTGGTGCTTAACCTGCTGCTTAAATCAATGCTGGTGTTACAGAAATTGAAAGTGTCAAACATTGTCAGTATTTAGGTTCCAGGTGTGACCTCTACAACTACAGATTTGTCAGCTATACCTGATTTTTTGTGGCAAAGCAAATAACATAGAGCTAGTAGATCTAGGAAGACCAACAGAGAAAGTCCTGCTTTATGTTCCTAGGCAGAATTAATTGAGAGTCAGTAAGAAAAGAAATGGCCTGCTCATTTTCTTCACAATAATTCTCTCACCAGAGCTTTCTAAAGAAAATGAGTTGTTATGGAATAGGAAGAAGTTTTTTCATGTACAGGTTTGAAGGGAAGAAACAAGGTGCGGGAAAGCTTTTAGTAATGAGAGAGTTCCTTAAGAGGACCCTCTAGGGACTGATACTGGAACATGAGTTATTCAACAAATTTCTACATGATCTGGGAAGTTGGGTGAATAGTGATGTAAAAAAAGTTTTCCTGATAATATCATTCAGAAAACTTACTTTGAAAGCTGGCTGCCAGCAGAGCATTCAGTTCATATAGGAATAAAACAGTCTGAAGTGGACAACGCTCCAAAAACTTCATAGCTGTGCTCATGAGCGATCTGAAAGAAAAACATGTTAAGCATTGTACAGAGGTTAGGAATTGTTGGAAGGCTACAAAACAGAAAAGACAGTAATGTCATTTTACAGGTTTGTGCTACTCATCTCAAATACTGCGTGCTGTTCTGGTCATTCTACCTGCATAAAGGACATGGGTGAATGGAATAACGTTTGGTTAAGGAAAGGAATTATTGAAGGGCTGGTTTGGTCTCTCTATGAGGAGAAAATAAGAAAAAAAGTAATTTTATGACTCATTCTGTAAAATATGACTGAGATGTCCTGTGACCATAAATGGAGAGCAAATAAGTAGGAAATAATATTATTCAGTATTTCTAATGAAATAAGAATTAAAGTATTGTAATTACATTATCAGATGATAGCTTTTAAACAAACCAAAGAAACCAACAAAAAAGAGTATTTTTTCACACAGCTTGCTGTTGTGGATCTCACTGACACAGGCTGCTGTAGACAGCAAGAGTAAACTTAATTTAGAAAGGCATGTGAACTATTTTGAAGGAAATCCTTACTGGTTTCTGTTAAACACGTTGGATGGGAAGCTCAGAAAGACTGAACCACTGAATCACAACCTAGAAGGCTCTACGGCAAAGTGGTCCATTTGCCCTGTTCTTAGATGCCTTTCCTAGGAATCTGCACATGATTGCCAGTGGCTGGGAGAAATCTCCTGGATGATTTGGTCTGATCCTACTCACTGTAGTAACTGACATCTCTGTTACTATCCTTGGGCTTGTGATATGCTGATATTTTTGTGAAATGCTAGCAAGAGCTAGCCAATTATTCACTGGCATTAAGCTCTTTTGTGTGTGCATGTGTGTACAAATTAGCTTGATTTCTTCCAGTGTACTTTTTAATCAGATTTAATTAGCTTGGATGGACTCCTGCTGCCATTTTTCATATACTGTTGAGTCAGAAAGTGGGCATACTGGATTCTGTTTTGCCATGAGTTAGAACCTCTTAAATACTATAAATTTACCCTAAATCATTCTACCTCTGTTTAAAAGTCCTGTTCTAAGATGGAAAGTGACTTAATATATTATTGTTGGATCAATTCCATGAATATCCATGACTTTCTTGGCCCCAGTATCATGAATATTTTATTGCATACTAGAACACTCTCTACATATTAGAGAGCCCATTTTTGTGACTGAATTTGACAGGTGATTGTGCTTTTGCTGTTTCATTACAGTTATTTTTGCTGGTATAATAATAATGCTCAGAGCCCCCATGTGAATTAAAGCCCCAGGACGCTAGGTGCTTTAGCAGAACTAGAAGACTCTTTTCTGTCTGAAAACACTGGTAGTCTGAACAGGTAAAACAGACAAAACTGAGAAAGGAAAAAAAGCATAGCAGAGCAATGAAGTTACTTGCTTCTCATTACGGAGCATGTTGATGATAGAAATGGGGACTATAACCTTCGCTTTCTAACTCCAGCTGCTCTCTTATTCACCCATTTGATTGAACATAACTGAAGAATACACTGTTCATCTTGGAAAAATGGGTTTACAAACTGTACTTATACTTAGTTTTTACAATTTATTTTTGTATCAGGTAAAATGGGCTTTGTTATCTCCCCTTTATAGCACACAAGTTGTGCTTACTTACAAAGCACTCAGACATAAGAAGGCTCTTACACCATACATTCCAGTTGTTATCCTTTTTTTAGAGAATTAGCATCAACAGGCTTGCAATATGTTTCTTACTGTAGCCAAAATATGTTGTGTTTTTATCTTTTACGACTACAGATGATGGCAAATCTGTTCTGGTTCAGAATTATCACAAAGATTTTTAACACAGAGTCAAGGACCTTAAAAAATATACATATATGTAAACATTTATGTATGTATAAAATACTGCTCTTTGCTTACCAATTGCGATGTCATTATATATGCAAAATATTAAGAAGCTTCTGCTGACCATGACATAAAACAGTGACGAATGGTACAAGGTGTTAGTGTCTAGAATAATTTGTTCACAGCAAATGTATCCAATAGCAGTGCTAAAAAAAAAAATCCCTAGAGGCCAAGTTAGTTTTTGAATCCTTGCGTGAGCTCCAGCATTGGAAACAAGGTACTATGAAAATTTCTACAGATGGCTGCTTAATGTGTAAATTAATCTGACTCAGTAAGGAACATGCTAGTCAGTGGCAGATATAATTATAGATCAGTATAAGATCTTGCTCTGCAAATTTGTACAACCACAAAACTACCATACAGACACACATTTATTTAAATACTTTAATTATTTATTGGCAGGATTTGTGACACATGTATGCTACAGCTTGCAAACATAAACTAGGAGCAACACGGTAGTTAAAAAAAAACCAACAAACCAACAACCAAGCCCCAACCTGCAGGAATAAAGAGTACCTGAACACATAAAACAATGTAATCAGACATAATACATCTCAGTGCTTGTCGCTGTCCTCAGGAAGACCAGGCAACATTTTAGAGAGAAAGAAAAAATGTCAGTATCCTCAATTTGGGTGTATATTTACAACTTGAATAGAAAGGTATGGAAAAACTTCAAGGCAACAGATGAAAGTTTATCTAAAGCAAATGTGTTCACAGTTAATGAGATTTGTGTGAATTTTAAACTTTTTTTTTTCCTGAAGAGTTAAGGGAAGCAACAACCTTGAAAAGCTCATCTGTTCTGGTTACTCATGTCAGAAAACAATCCCCTGCTCTCTCTATATCAACATGCGCCACAGAACTCAGCATGGCGAATGGATAGCAATTGACAACTATGCTCTTCTTCTTTTTTTTTTTTTTTTTTGTAAGAAAAACACCCTGCTTTAATCCTGGCTGTAGTCAATTAAATGGAAACCTCATTTAAATGAGTTAATTTGAAAGTGCTCTTTCCTTTACAGAAGAAAGAATGGAAAGAAAAGAAAGAAAAGAGAGAAAGGGAGAGAAAGAGAAAGGTAGGTGACAAAGAAGAAAAAACAATTTAAAAATAAAAAGGAAAATAAAAATAATATAAAGGGAAAGAAAGAAATAAAATGAGAGAGAGAAAGAAAAAAAGAAAGACAGAAAGGAAGGAAGGAGACTAGGTGAGGTCTGTTGCTATTATACTTCAAGGTGATCATCATTTCCTCACCAGTGTATGCTTTCAGATAGCACTGCCACAGCATTTCTGCAAGTTCAGGGAGTGAAGGGTACTGATTAAAGTGCGCTCTTGTGCCATTTGAGAAATCTTCAAACTGTACACCTAGTTTATAATATATATAATGTGAAAAATGGAACCTCACCTCCATTGCATTTGTCTGAAATGTTAGACAAACTGTAAAAAGGAAAAATTGTTTCACTGATACTTCAAGTACAAGCATTTGGACATTTTCTGAAGAGTTCACGCTGTGGCTTGTCTAAGCTCCCCACAACCACTGAATTCTTAAATATGTTTACTTGGAAAGGTCAATAGCTGGTTATCCTGTAAACTTTTCTCTAGGCTAGATAATAACAAAGTATTAGTTTTTGCTCATCTTTAGTTGTCAGCCACTCACTAGGAGGTATCCAGTGTGCTCATTTTTTCTCAGATTGTAAATGAGAGGGATAAAAGTGGATCAGAGGCAAACAGTTGACTGCTTTTTTATTTAAAGGTCCTGAAATAAAACCTTAAGAAAAAAGGAAAAGTCATTTAATTAAGTCATAACCCTCTACAGCAGCAGCATAAAGTGCATGAAGGAGGAAGTGTATTCAGCACACTGACAACAAAGGAAAGAAAAGCTGTTTGTTAAATCAAACAATGAAGTATCTTGGTAACGTGAGGTTTCTGTGAGGTTATCGCTGTTATACAACAATACAAAAGCTATGTTTGTCGAAAGGTTCCTGAATTCAGCCAAGTTGTTGTGAAGAAAGATTGTTCTAGAACTCCATGCCAGAAAGCAAATTTTTCTGAATTGTAAGCACTACCAATAGAAAACAAACAAACAAACAACAAACCCAAAAAACAACCGAGAAAAAAAATGATTTTTTTTTTTTTTTTTTTTTTTTTTTGCTAAAATGTTTTGTGCACCTGGTTTCTAGAATGCTTGGTATTTTCTCTAAAGTTTCTAAAGGGAAGACTCATCCCCTAGACAAGACTGAAGCAAGTGAGGTTGGCTGGAGGAAATGGTAAAAGCAATACTTCTTCCTTTAATTGCATGGGTGTGTTGATCATTGCCTCGTCAAGATTGCCCTAAGGGGTGCAGTTGTTAAACTGGAAGATCAGATAGCTGCAACAAGCATCTCAGTATATATATATTCTATCATGCAGACAGATGTCTGTGATTGCTTTCTCTGGCTGAGGATATCTTTGCTACGTCAAAAATAGTGTCACTGCAGCAATCTCTAGATAAAGGTTAAGCTTGGAGCCTTAAGAAAATAAAATTAATATGAACAGTAACAAATACTTGATGAGACCACAAACACATTCAAGATGGGTTCTGAACAGGTTGTCATTTAAACCAACATCACCTGAAGGAGGCTACCAGAAGGAGGGCTTCTTTTCCTAATCATGCTGCAGAACCTGAGTTGGGGGCAGCCCAAGCTAACAGCAGCTTGTGTACACGGGCATGGGCCACACTACCTCAAGTTTCCCTGGTTTTGAAGCTCATTTACTATCTGTTGTTGTTGTTGTTGTTGTGGTTTTAAGCCAGGATACCTCTTCCCCAGCTTGGTCCATCACTGCTAGAGAATATTTTTTGTAACACATTTGAAGGTGGTCAGCAGGTATATTTATCCATGGAGTCGGCTATATTCCTTGTAACAGATTGTGCCTTGCATGTTAAGGACAGTTGGGTACTATTTGCTATTTGTATATTGGTAATCATACAAAGAATTTTTAGACTATGAAGAAATGTCTTTTATTTGATCTTTATCTAAGTTCAGACGAAGAAGGTATATCCTTTAGGCAAATTTTTGCTTCTTAATAATCTACTACAGCTAAGAAAAGAGGAATTTTATTTTTCTATGATCATATATTTTGAATTTGATTATTTTCTATAATAAACTTGCAATTTACAAGTTAGGATTTAAATCTAATTCAAAAAAGACTTTTACCTTTAAAATAATTCAGTTATTTGGTCTGATAACATGTAAAGTCAATTGGAATTGATTGTGGCTCCTTTACTGGATGGGTTTCTGATAAGGATGTTTAAATACTTCAACGTTTGTTTTTCCTGAGCATTCTATAATCATGTGATTATTTAGAGAAGTTGACAGTATTCTACTGATAAAAAAGGCCAGATTCCATCCAAAGTTTCTATGTCTTGGCTACTGAAGAAAAAATAGAAGTTTAACAATAAAGAAACGGACAGCTGGGAGGAAGGGAAGTCATAATACAGTATGATATTGATTTTCCTCTTCTCTTAGGCATTTAATGCTTCATACAGAGGACTCCTCCCTGATTTTCTGCTGCAAGGCAGTGTCTAGTATACTGTGTATAGTTAATTAGGTGAGCTAAATAGTATGCACAGATTAGCATAAAGTACACTTAACCATGTCTGCCATATGTTCAATTGTGCTTTATTGTGAATATGGAGGAATAATTACTGCCATATTCCACTTTTTTATAATTTACATAGTAGTACTGCAATAAAATGATGTTAATAAAGTGAGACAAACCCTCAAAAGTAATGAAAGTCACAGGTCAGGACTGAAATTTTAATCCTAGTTGCAATGGGGATCACGCCAATATTATGAAAGCAGCATTTTCTGTTACCTATTTGTATAATATGTTCATTCCTTAGCTGAGAGTTTCCTAGTCTCCATAAGTCGTTTCATGCTGCTATGGTAATATGGAGGTTTTTGTTTTTTTGTTTTTTTTTTTTACTTGTGATTTTATTTTGGATTGCATCATTTCTTTGTGGAATGCCTGGCTTTTTTGAGCTACTTGCTGGACTTTTCTAAAATGACACTCAGGGACAATTCCACTGCCAGTGCATGGTCTACGGTCTGGTTACCAAAGCTCTTGAAACCCCACGGATTCAATCTCAGATGTCACAGCTTTGTTAATTAGGCCCCAAATAATGTTCCCTTAGGTTTTTCTGGCTTTAGCTGGAGTGGTGATAGCCACTGGTGTAATGTGGCTAGGCAGGTGGGAGCAGAAGGCACAATCAGTAGAGTTATAGCTGCAATGTTTTCTGCAATAACCACAGCAAATTATTTTTGTTGGATGAAGTTTTACACATTGGATACATGGAAAATTGTTTCCAAGAAGGACCCAGGAACATAGTGCAAGGGAGCCAAAATACCCCACTATTCATGCCCCCCAACCTAGAAAAGCTATAGACAAAAGCAAAGTGAGGTCAAAACTGTAAAAGCCATCAAAAATATTGTTGCCACAGTAGATAAAGTTGAAAGCTTTGAAGTCTTCAGGGTGAAAGTCAGAACAACTTTCTGATACTCCAGACACCCTTTTTGAATATATTTCCCTCCAGTTAAATTGTTCTCTTGTATCTCAGGTAATATTTTCAGGTATTTCTTAATATGACTCTTCCTTAAAAGACTGGGAAAAAATAGAATATGCATGTATAAAAGAGATTTGTGACATTGTAATGGTGAAAGACTGAATCCATCTGGTCAATACGAAAATAGCCATGTGAAATTCAAGAAACTGAGGCTCATTTTTAACCTTTGGTTGATCTGCCTCCAAACACATTTTTGTTTTTATGGAGAAACTGATTAATATGGTACTAACTCCTCCCTTCAGTGCAAGCACTGCATTTCTGGCGCTTTATGCCTTGTAGAAGGCCATTAAAAGGTTTTTGCATGTAACCTCCTGTAGCTTCTGGGGCATGGTGCTGCTGCTTATGGAATCATGTCCTTAATATTATGTTCTTAGTTCTCAAGCAAAAGAGAGGTAGAACAGTTATTGTTATCAGTTTAACTAAAGCCTGAATGCTGCTAGAAAAGTCTTTAATTTGGTGTACTCTTCTGGATGGATAACATCTGTTGTATGTGCAGTCACATTTTTTCATGTACTGGGGGAAGAAGAAAAAAAATAAAAAGAAGAGAAACCAAAGTTGTTTAGATCCAGGATGCTTTTTTTTTTTTTTTGCTCTTTTGCTGGCTCCTAAATGAAAAAAAAAAAAAAAAACAAACCAAAAACAGTTCTTCAAGCTTTTCTGCTTTGTTTCTGAGCTGTAATTTGTTTCCAGCATCTCTGAATTTTCAAAACTTAGCAGACCACTCTGCATAAGTAGAAATCTAAAAGCCTACTTTTAAAACACTAGAGTACGTTCACATCACTCAATTTGATTTTTTTGCTTGACAATTCTGATAAAAGTGTTCAGAGGAACGACTATTCAAATACTTTTTGAAATAATTGCAATGCGACTCAGGATAATTACAGACTATTCTCTCTCCCTGTCCTGCACTGCTTTATGGTAAACCCAAAATTCCTATAGAAAACTGTAAGGACAGGAACTGGAAGGAAGACCTTCCATGGAACAGCCAGCATGGAAATCCTGACTTTCTCCTTTCTTGCACCACACTGAGAGGTAAGCATTGAGCAAGGCTCAAAGCAGAGAAGAGTTGAAGGAAGACACCAGGATCATATTGCTCTGTCCTAATCTGCTTCTTGTACTGACTAAGTGCGAAGTACAAAATAGGACTTTCAGCAAAGCACACTGGTTTAATGCAATTCACTGCTGATACACCTCTGCTCAATTAGAAAATCCACATTGTCATGGGTAGAAACACAGACCACTAAATGGGACAACGGTATAGGTATTAGATAGACAACATTTCTTTAACATGCCTTGGAGCAGAAGTGATCTTTGCTTTATCAGCAAATAGATGTGCAACTGTTTTCACTGAGGCAATTAGGAACAATACTGAGCATATAAAAGTGCTAAAAATATTTTTAGAAGTGACTGCATGTGCTCTGCTAGGACTGCAGAACTGTAATTTACTATATATAAAAAAAAGGACATAGCAAACATTACCTCACATACTCAGCTTCTCAAGTTTATATACTGCATTTAAATAGTCTGCATTTTATTATAACTATTTGGCACGAAATCTTACATGCAATAAACCAAAAATGAACTTATGCTGTTTCCTCATTTCTGCTGTTATATCTGTGCTACTCTCTAGCCTGTGCACAGCTCCTTCCTTCAGCTACTTATGGTTTTAAAGACTTTTCTAAGTTTTCAATAATTCTGTGTAGCTCTTCCTAAAATTTCAATCTTTCCAAGGTCTTTTTTGAATTAGTTATTCAAGATATTATGCTTTGATGGTCCTGTCCACTTTCAGTATGTAATGTGTGGTAAAATAAAACACCAACTTTTTATCATTTTTCATTTTTCTCATTACAAATGTATTCTATTTATTCTCAAAACTTTTCTTTCATTATTTGGTACAATCCATTTTCCTCATTACACCTGACTTTTACTTAAACACACTTTTTAGGTTTTGTTGTCTTGGGTTATTTTTGGTAAGACACAATACATTTTCCCTATTTGCTGCAAATCTGGTTTGGGATTTTCAGAGGAAGGAGGACCATGCAGAATAGTTTTCCAACAGAAGTGAGAATTAAATTATTTAAATCCTTTACGTGTTCCTCCCAGAATGTTCATTGCCAAAAATAGTTCAGAACTATTATAATGTCTTCCCTTATTGATTATCTAGTCACATGTCTAAACCTTCACTGACACTTGAATAACTGATATTCCCATTGGAGCTCAGACCCACGCAGCATTATGAAACAAATGTTGAATTCTCAAAAAGCTTCCAAGAATGTTTGGAACTATTGTTTGATTAAGTAATGTGATCCATTAAACCTCTTTTTCTCTTCTCCCTCCAAATTTTGCCTTTCCTTCATATCCCTTTATTATCTCCCATTTAAATTCTGTCTCCTCTCTTTTCTTGTCTTCCATCAAACCTTCATTTTCTATTTTCAGTTCTAATTTTTCACTGCCATATTTCCCCATTTCACACTCCTTTTCTGTTTACCTTAAAATATCTCCTGAGATTTTTTTTAACCTCTGTTTTTAGTTTCGTTTCATTGTCCCAGATCAACTAACACTCTGGATGCCAGTCCATCTGTATAAGAAAAAAGAAAATATATTTTTTCCTTAATTTCATCACCTCTCTCCTGTGAGAAAGGAGAGTGAAGGCTGAAATGAAGAAAAGGGAAAGGCAGAAATAAGGAAGCCTTTACTCCATTTACATTTAGTAGCTAGAGCAACACAGAAGGAAAAGTGCCACCAGACTGATACAGATTTTAATGAAATTAGTCTGTGGAGTCTTGTACCTTTCACAGACTAAACATGCACCACTTATTTCCCCCCATTATTGCAATGCAAGGGAAGTACAAGAGGTTCAATCCTTGTCACGCCTCTGATTAGAGTTTACTGTAAATCTGGCTCCACAGCTTTCAGCAGTTTGGCAGATGACCCAAGGAAAACTGTGTGTGAAACCAGTGAGAAACAGCAACAGGAAATCTACATTAAGCCAGATAACATGACTCAGGACTTTAATGAAAAGAGTTTGGCTGGATTCCTGTTTTTTTTTTTCACTATGCAGACGATTCTTGTAGCTTGAATTAGGATGAAAATGTTAATATGTAGTGCATTACTTGCCTGGTTCCTAGCCATAATTTATGACAGCATCAATATACTTCAAAACTGTTTCTCCTCTGACATTTAAATAAAATAAAAATTCCTTCTGTTTTATAAAAAAACTCATACTTGTACTGTACATAACCAAATTCTGCTCAACTTAGCTCCAGGTGCTATTAGAACTCAGAGTTATACTTTGTAGATACCACTGTACTTTTTTTGTAATTAGGAATGGCTTTGATGCTTTCAGTGTTGCTCAGGGAATTTGGATGATTAGTTCACATTAATTTTCATGGGAGCTGGGCAACTATTAAATTTCTTTTTACACTGGGGAATGTTTTATCCTTCCTGTTCACCAAGAAAGAGAAAATAATACTTTAAAAAGTTTCGGTTTGTGCATTTAGCTATAATCCCTAAGAACTGCCTTCTGATACAGTTCTAGGCCACACACATAGCATCTAAATTTCTATGGCACTCATTTTGCATATCTCCCCAGACACATATGGCTCAGTTACAGACATAGCTATTAAGACATCTTTCCAGGAGTTGCAAAAGTAACTTTGACTTGTTCACAGTGGCTTTCTATCAGTGTTGATTGTTCAGTTTTATAGTAAAGAGATGGATTTTACAGAGCATGTAAAGGGGCTATCAAAGGGTTTTGTCTAGAGTGATTGAAGCATACTTACTAGGTCCACTGAGGAGTTAGTTATATTCAAAAAAATTACTGGACTTACGCAAACATGGTTTTCGCTAATGGAAAAAAAAGGAAGGGATAGAGTTATTCAATGAGCAGTAGGACCAATGATGTCTGTTTTCTTACAGATATCTTGAATCCCAAAAATTATTTTGCAACTCTGTATTCTCCCTGTTCAGAGCATCTTCCCTCAAAACTGTCTTCTCTGTCAGTACCCCATACTCCCTCATTACTGGTTGGACTAGAGGTAGTTCACATTTTGCTTCATTTCAAGGTGAACATGTACATATCAGGGTAGCACTGATTCAGCCAGAATGCCAATTAGAGCAGCTTTTCCCACAGAGGAATAACGTGTGTCTTGCTTACCATTATATTTTACTTGTAGGAACTTTCAAAGACGAACTTTGTCTCTTTGTTAAACACTATTCAAATTGGCCAGCAAGTTCTGTAACAGTCGGGAAACCTGAAGGAAAGCTGGCAAAAACATAACACAAGTGCACAAGGCTCATTTTTCAGTGAGCAGAACTAAAAATCTCACTGTTATCAGCATTGCTGCAGTATTTCTGAGGTCTTTGTTTGCAACTCTAAAATAATATTTTCATATTATTTAAAATATATTTGCATATTAAAACTGGTGATGCTTTATCATTTATAAGCATTTATAAACACTTTGTCATAGTGTTTTAAAGTTAAAAGTTAATTTCTACTCTAAATAATTCAAATACACATTTCACAATAAAGAAAGGGAAAATAAAACCCTTTGTTGGCAAGTTAAGTTCAAAGCATTTTCACGAAATGGCCATCAGCCAGTTTCAAGTCTATATGAAAAGATGCTCAAAGAATTCACTTCACTATCATGAGCATTAATGGCAATGCTGATTAGGAGTTTCCTTCCTTCTAATTTAGAGTAAGCTGTGATGATCCACAGTCATTTCAGGACTAAGAATTCCCAAGTAGTCTCAGAAGAGACAGGAAGGACACAAGTTTAAATCATCCGCCTATGCTGAGCACAATCCTACTGACTTTAATAAAACAGATCAGTCATGCTTGCCACAAGTAGAGATAGACCAAAAGCAAATAAGACTAAAAATACCAAGGAAAAAAATGAAGGAAGAAAAAAACCTGTTAGATCTTTTAAAATATTCCGTCCAATTTCCTTGGATTTTTTTTTCTTTGAAGTCTTGCCTTAGCGACAAGGCAAATATTGGTTTGTAATATATGATAAATTGGGAGAATTTATAAATGTGGTCACACACTAAGCATGATGGAATTTACTGTTAGAGCACTGCCTGTCTCAGATACACAGTAGGTTGCCCACTTTTCAACACAGAGGAGTTACATTTTCTCAGCTGGGAGCACAACATTACATGTAATGCTACATTCCTCAAAAGTCCTTTTCCTAGGTTTAGGCTCTGTAGACCTCATTGCTTCTGTATTAAGAAGATACAATAAGATATGACATGGTCATGACCATCCAAATCCCCCCCCTTTTTATCAGTAATATTAACTAGCTGGATGCCAGAAATGTCAAATAAAGCAGCAACGACAGCAACAGTAATTTACTTTTGGAGAAAGGTGACATTTCTACTCAGTACATTAGCTCCTTTTGAAATGCCACAGAACATGGACAGAACTGGTGAGATTTCACAAAAAAAAAAAAAAATTACTTATGGAAAAGCCAACATAAAAAAAGACAGAGAAGGTGACATTTGGAGTTAAGGGAAATTAAAAGTTATATATTAGGATGGGGCAATATCAAATAAAAAAAAAAACAAACCAACCAAACCAAAACCAAACGACCCCACCCCCCCCATAGGTTTGCTCTGAGAGAAGTAGAAACAAATGCCTATAAAACATATATGGCAGTACATAAGTCAGACCAGTTCTATTCAAGGCGCAAAACAAGGAATATCTTCATGGGTGGCCAAGACACATAGACCTGTCCTTCACTCTAATAGATGGCCAAGAATCATAAACAGGAAAGCACAGAAGAAAATAAACAACTTGTGAAAGTGAGCAATAGCAGCTGGAATCAGGCTGTTCCCAACCTTTTAACAAATCCAAGATGTAAATAGCTCATGTCTCTAAAACAAGAGTGATAGGTACATGGTTAATATTTGGATTGCCAAAGCATCGTAACAATGTAAGGCACAGCGTGCAAGCACAGGCAATTCAGGGCACTGAGAAGAAGGAAAAGTGGCAATTTGAGGAGCATGAGGTAAAAGATTGATCCCAATACAGTTAGCCTTCCTGGTACAACTGGAAGGTGCAGAAGAAACTAAAACTGCCGGGACTACTAAAACAGCTAGAAAAAACAGGGAAATTATGAGAAATATTTCTTTTTCCTTGCTGACAGTCAGGGACACTTACTGAGGTTGAGTGTCTCTTGGTATTCATGGTACAAGGTCTGGATTTTTTTTCTTTTTCATTTGACTGACATAAATTAGAATAAACTAATTTTTTATTTAAGAAAAGCAGAAAGAAAAGCCTATGCTTTCAAACACTGTTTAAGAGTTTTGCTGATGTAGGTATTTGTTACAGGACAATATCATAGGTCTATATCTACCATAAATGACTTATAATTTAAGCTCCATCATTCGAAAATATGAAGTGGTGACTCTCAGAGGTGTCATAACACATCTGCACTACCTTTCCTCTTCAGGAGCTTCCACACATGTTGAGCTCAGGAATGAATAGTAATAAAGAAGACTTGACTCTTCCAGCTTCCAGTCCCAAACCAGCCTGATATTCAGAAAAACCCCTTTGGTACTTGTATAAATCACTAATCCTGTGACTAAGGGTAGGGTCACTTGTATGAACTGAAGCAAAAGCAAACTCTTCAGAGGGGTTTGATTTCTTGACAAATGACATTAAAACTCTTTGCAGGTACTTAGCAAAGGGCTTGTAAACTTTATTTTGGCATTAGAAAGAAATCACTTGGAGTGGAAAATTTACTCTTGCAACTATCTGTTAGAAGAAAAGCCAAAAAACAACAACAACAACAACAACAAAAAACAAAATGGAAATTGATGGGTCCAATGTGAAATGGAAGCTGTGTGTCCATCCTTCAGCTCTTCTTCATACACTGGTAACTCTAGAAAATAACACATTTGAGAACTCGTTCAATATGTCAAAAATAGACATTTCCACATGCCTGCAATGATGCTTAGTGTAATAGAAATGGAAATGCATTAGAGAACTTTGCATGGAAAGTTAGGTGCACCATTCAGTCAATTCATCTGTATTAATTTCCAGTTACTTTAATCAACTCAGTCTGTCAAACTCACTGTAATTCAGAAATTGTTTTTATCAGGACAAGAAAGATTACTAAGATTAGAATTACATAAATCATTAATACTACTTTTAAAAGATGGGGGAAATCAACATGTTTTAAAGTATTGATAATGAGTAAGTAATTTTGATCAAAATGTGATAAAATAAAAAAAAAAAAAAACCCTGAACTGTAAACATAATGTTTTCAGTAATTCTCTTTTCCAATTAGGTTAGAAAATCACAGTCAAAAGGAGCTGAGGGCTTAATTTACTTGAGGTAATCTAATCTAAAAGACCACCTTTGATCTCAAGATGTTCATATTAGTACTTTGGTCCTGGCCAGAAGTAGGAAATGAAGTGTGAAGGTGAAAAACAAGTCAATGAGGTACAAAGCTATTTTGAAATTTGAGGGGGAATTAAAAAAGAAAAAAGGTTTACTGTAAGCTTTTGGTGATGATTTAGATCCTGCTCGTATTTTAGCTAAAGCTGTTCACCCATCTGATACTGGAAAGTGATATTTGCAGGATGAACAGCAGAAAATACCTGCAAGGAACATTTCTGGGCTTTTTGTAATACTAGGAAACATTTTATGAGTGATTAGGGTTCAGTTAGTAACTATTCAGCCTAGGCTTTTTGGTTAACCGGAGCAGACTGATATTTGAACTTCTAAGAAATACAGATGGACAAGGTCAGTACATCTCTGTTTTTTCATCCAGGCAGTCAGGCAGAAAATTAGCCAACTGAACTCCATCTGTCTTTTTTTTTCCCCTCTTTTTTTTTTTTTTTGTTTTTTTTTTTTTTTTTTTTTTCTTCCCCTTCCTCCTAATTAGGCTTGTGGAAAAGCTGTCAGCTTGCTTCTACTGTTTTTTTCACTTTCAGCCTTTCCCTGTAGGGTTGTATTGTCCTATCATAGCATTCCACTGAGCTCTTTGTTTCTGTGTTTTTTGCACCACTGGCTACTGACTTTAAATTGGAGTCATTAAGAAGTTGTTGTGTAGTTTTTAGACATATGATGACCAATGTAAAGGTCAGGTCACCCATCTCTCCGATAAACTGCTGAATTATACTTTCTTGAGGATAAGCGAGCCTAGACCTTGCTTGGAATTCTTGAGTAGAAAAAAAACCCTATATTGACACAAATTGTTCATGCAAGGGTAAAGTTAGATGAATCTGAATGTATCAGGCATCAGCGGAAGAAAGGCTTTCTTCATTTTCTGGCCCTACACTTGGACCACAATACATGATACAGCAGTGAGGTGGCTCATGTTGGACTTAGAAACTGATGTACAATTCCTAATTTAAACAGAAAAAGACATTGAATTGTTATATCCCACAGGCATTTTCTCATTATTTTGAGTAACTGCCATTTTGTGGTTTGTAATAATTTTCTCTCTGTCCTCCTCCCCTCTTTTTCCTGCCTTTTCTTGATTTCATTGTAACAGAGAATTGAATTTTTTTTTAAATGTCATGTTTAGTATGGAAACCTTGATTCTAAGAATGTTAATATCTCCACCCACAGATATTCTATCAGACATCATATTTTAAGCAATTCTTATGTTAAGTACAAACGCCACTGCAAAGGGCCAGATATTTTCAAAGCTAATAGACAGATAATATTTTGCAGCTTTAGGTTGTGGTGTCATAGAATCCTTCAGTAATAAAATTTATGTAAGCTATTAGTACCTTTTTAGGCATCTGCACTTAGGTAGCCTCACATAATTTTCTAGCAATATTCTCCAACCGAAATATTCTTTTCTTCTTTAAAAGACTATGTAATTCTTTCTCTTCATAACCAAATATGTAACAAAAAAACCCCACATATGAAGGGCAATCATAAAATATGACATAAATATAATCAATTTCTGATCTCTAGTTCAGAAAATAACATTGACCAGAGTATAAGTATTAAAAATAAACAATAGAATTGACCAAATGCCTGACTTCACAATTTATCATAAATATATCATATAATATAATCATAGAATCATTTAGGTTGGAAAAGACCTTTAAGATCATCAAGTCCAGCTGTTGAGTACTGCCACGTCCACCACTAAATGATGTCCCTAAGTGCCACATCTGCATCTTTTATATACCTCCAGGGATGGTGACTCAACCACTTCCCTGGGCAGCCTGGTCCAATGCTTGATAACCCTTTCAATGAAGAAATTCTTCCCAATATCCAATCTAAACCTCCCCTGGTGCAACTTGAGGCAGTTTCCTTTTGTCCTATTGTTACTTGAGAGAAGAGACCAACACCCACCACGTTACACCCTCCTTTCAGGTAACTGCAGAGAGCAATGCAGTCTCCCCTCAGCCTCCTCTTCTCTAGACTAAACAATCCCAGTTCCCTCAGCCGCTCCTCATAAGACCTGTGCTCCAGACCCTTCACCAGCTTTGTTACTTTTCTTTGGACACTCTCCAGTACCTCAATGTCCTTCTTGCAGTGAGGAGCCCAAAACTGAACACAATATTCAAGGTGCGGCCTCACCAGTGCCGAGTACAGGGGGACAATCACTTCCCTAGTTCTGCTGGCCACACAATTTCTGATACAAGCCAAGGCACTACTGGTCTTTTGGCCACTTGGGCATACTTATGGCTCATATTCAGATGGCTGTCAACCAATACCCCCAGGTCCTTTTCCACCAGGTAGTTTTCTAACCACTTTTCCCCAAGCCTGTAGTGTTGCATGGGATTGCCGTGACCCAAGTACAGGACCTGATAAACCAATACACAAGGTATGTTTTTTCTGGTAGATATTAATATGGAGTGTTTTAGTGACACAAATTTTAATTGGTGTGTACCTTTTCTGAAGAACAGAAATTAATGAGTGCAATAAAAATCTATAAAACATAATGATAATGATTTGAATATGGTTTCTCACTGGCCTTTTGGGGAGAAGGAACTTGCTACTTTCATTTGAATTGAAACATATTTTTAAAGTTACTGGCCCCTAATATATCAGAGCTCTACTTCTATGCAGGGTAAAAAACTAGTCACAAAAAAAAGACAACCAAGTATCCCTCTAAAAGTGATCTAAAATAACCTCTGTACATCAAAAGTGCCAATTTTCAGAGTGCAATATCCCCACTGAAAGCCTGGTAATGATCCTTTTCCCCAGGTGAAGAGATGCTATTTTAAACTTGCAGGGTTTTAAGGTAAAGAGACTTTAGACAATCCCACAGCATAATCTGTTTCTGGCCTTGGACATGCACACATTTTGTGAAAAGATCTCCAATTTGTAGAAAAGGGGAAGAAACACATTGACTGAATTGCTTTAAAAATTAACTTTAAATTGCTAAGAGGTTGCAATATTGCATGAAGTTCCAGGAGAATAGGGTTAACACACAGGAGGAAGATCAGGAGGTTAGGATGAATCAAAAATAATTTGCAACATTTTATGTCATGCTCTGTAATCTTACACAATTATTTTCACCACTGTGTGTTGTAAGCGTTATTGTCCTTCACACTCATCTACACATAACATCATATGTCCTGTTCTCACATATTGAAAGAAAAAGATTGAAAGCCAGCAGTATTTCTTAATTAGATGCAATCAATACGGATTTGGTCCACCAGAAACATCCATGCTTCTACGGTTCTCTGTTGTGGAACTTCACAAACAAGCAGACAAGCTCTTCTGCTGGAGGAATCTTAAAGAATCTTATCAGTTCAACAGAGACACAATCTAGAAAGTGTGTTTGTGTTTCTAGCCAATAATGTTGTCTTATTACCTTGCTAAAATAAATCAAAATTCAGTGAGGCAAAAGGAATCTAAGCATGATAGTACTGCCTCACAAGGATAAAACATTGTAAACTGAGAGGAAGTTATGTTCTTTGTTATATGCTCAAACTGTTCTTATGCTATACCTCAAAATATGCACAAATCTGTGCCAATGCTTGTGGGAAAGAACTAAAGCAAAGGTTTCTGCTTGCCTCTCCAATGCATGCAGGTGACCCCAATGCATTGTTTAAAAACAAACACAAAAACATGTCAAGGGCACTGCTGCAGACTAACTGATGAACAGATGTTTCGGTTTAAGTTGTTATAAAAAGACCCATTCAGAGAATGTGATTGGGACAGGAGCTATATATGATACTGTCTTGGGATGAATCCAGATGGAGCAGGAACAGAAAATGGTAACTTATGGCTTTCCTTTTCCTGATTTAATTAAAGAATAATTTGGAGATACATGAGTTGAGAATATTTTTAAGGGCATAATTTAAGGATAGTATCGTTAAAGCCACCAGTGTGCTAGCTGGGAATTTTTCCTTGCTATGAATGGAGTAAAGCCAGCACTTTTCTTTCCTTATGGACTGTTAATGCAACTCGGATTCTGCAGTCAGAAATTGTGTCTTCAGTAACTGAGCAGAATTGCCTTGCAGAAGCTTATTATTTAAAACTATCAGGTTGTGCTCAAAACAACATGGGAAAAGCACAGATAATATAATATATTTTTTACAAATGCATTAGTCACAAAACATATGTCTTAATCTACTGAGTATTCTTCAGACTGAATGTTCAGCACCATCTCCCTCATTCTATTGAAATGTAGTCATCACTGATAGCACCATTTCTATAGCAGTGCAGAAGAACATTTGACAATTGATTACAGGATTAGAAAAAAATTACTCAAGCCTGTCAGTATACTTTTATGATAGTTTTGTCCAGTTTGCATTTTATAAGATCAAACTTTTTGCTCTCCTTACACATGTGTAAGTAAATTTACTTAGGGGAAAAATGAAGCATCATAATTATTTGAAAGCTTTATTTCTGTTATAAGTTTAAGAAATAGCTCAGCTGAATTGACTTTTTCTTTAAATGTAGGTATATTTCATCGTAAAATGTTGAAGGTGGACTAAAATTATCAAACCATCGAAAGTATTTTGACTGAGGTAATTTTTACTGCCTTTCGAATGTTTGATTTATGGAAAGTTCAGGCCCAGCTTTTGTTCTAACAAGATAGGAAAACCCAAGATCTCAAAAATCCTTATGGGACTGGAAAATACCTTCTTATCCAGATGTAAATTTTAATGAACAAGGCAAGAACCAAAAACAAAATTATATTTTTCATGGCAAAACCTATTATTTTCACCTGGAATTCCAAAATTTAGGGGGGAAACTTCCCATTGGATTAGCAGTAAAAATATCAGGCTCCTTAACAGCCTCACAGGCCAACAATCTCACCTTCAGCTTTAATCAGAAAAAGCATCACAGTATCTGGAAAACTACCATGTGCTGCTTAGTTTAATTCTGTCTTGGCATGGTAACTTGTGTATCAGATGATAGAACTGAGCTGAACTCTTGGGTTTACAACTATTCAGAGTATATTAAGACATATACTTTATTTCATCGCTATTCAGAAAACATATCACTTACATAAAAGCAGTGTAAAGTATTTGTCCAATTTATATGAATTCCGAAATGATTCTGAAGCTATTGAAATGCCTGTTACTATCTGTGTTATCTGAATTGTACATTAATACAAAAAATGTGAATAACTTATTTTCATGCATGGGATAACATTTTTTTCATTTGTGTTTTGACTGTGAAATGCTCTTCTTTGAGTACCTTATTTTGGAGGACACAAGCAATCTTTGATTACATTACAGATGAAGAATCACATCTAAAATGTTCCCTTTTAAAAATCTCAATGTATTCATAAGGAACCGTCAGCTGTTATCAGAAGCCTCTGAACCCCTGCAAAACAGTTTAATACATGAAAGTCAACATTTAATGTGCCATAGTCTCATGTTTCTGTGCAGTAGCTCCAAGGAAATCAATTTTTCAGCTCGAGGGTGTTTTGATTTGGCGCAGTTCTATAACACTCGTAAATGTTATCCAGAATGCCTTCAAAAATAACACAATTTAATAATCACAGATGTTCCCACTCTGTCTTCATAGCAGTGTTACAATATCATGACAATGAGATTTATCAGATTTCATGGTACCTACAATATGCACAGAGCTATTTTTGGCAAGATTTTAATATGACTAAAAGTGAATAAACTCAATTGGAAACTTTTAGAAGACTTTGCATGAAAGTTTTGTGATATTTTGAAAAGAAGTGCTAGCAGCTTCACATAGCTGAGATAGATAGGGTAACATTACAATCTTGTGATAAATCTTGCATTTATGCTCTAAGATGTTGAAATTTTAAAATGTTCCCTGAATCTGGCTGAGGGATTAAATACTTCTGATTATGAAGCATCCAGGGGTGTTTGAAATGGTACTGACTGCAATTGCTCTAGAAAGACTTTTGCAGTTAACATGCTAAGGCATTTTCTCCCTCCTATCTCATTGTACCAGACCTAGGTAGGTAGACCTTAAACTTTGGTCTCCTAAGTTGTCACCTTGTCACAGTGTGCCTCTAAAAACAGTGAGTTGATGGAGATGTTACCAAGTGCTGATGCATTATTCCTTGGATCTGAATGGATCTTTGAAGGCATCCATATCTTCTCACTGACTGCAAGGATGGTAATGACATTGCAAACGGTCTCAGTTCAGAGGCTAAACACAGCTCTGATGGGTCTGTGCCCTACAGTTTAGTAGGGAGCGATTTCCTTGTTCTTTATTCTGCTAAAACAGTGCTGCAGGCAGAAGAAGGGTTGAGAATCTGTCCCCAAAAGTCCTAACAATCACTGAATAAGAGGAAGCTTTGTGTTAAAGTATGAATCTAAAGCTGTACAAGAAAGCATGTATGTCATGTCTTAAGCTGTGTTTTGTGAGACAGTGAAGTCAATGACGGTCACAGATTCTGGGACATCAGGATTCTCCCTTAAGTGCCTGGAGGCAGAAGGCGCCTTGAGTCTGAGAACAGAAAAATAATGACTGACAGTAAAAAACAATCCCAGAACAGATGCATTTACCATAAGATACTCTAGTTCTTTGTCTACAGGTCTGTGCTTTAGCTATATATTGAATAAGCAAGGTCAGTCTACATTGTCTGGATTCTCCACTTGTTCTTGTTGCAGAAATAGATCCCTCTAACCTTCCTTCCACTTAAATAAAATACTTCTCTATTTATTTATTTTTTTTTTTTTTATTTTACAAGGTTTGAAGAGAGACAGTTCTGTGCTTGTATAAACTGCAGTTAGAAAACTGGAACCCAGATGATAAAAGCAGAAGCCATGCATAATATAACATGAATTGCCATTAAAACAATACATCTGTAAGACTTTAGACTGAATTCCAGGTAAAGCATTTCAGAGAATGTAATATGGTGCACTGAATTGATTGTAAACATAACATTACCAAGAGAATTAAATAATTTGAGGTAAATTGTATGTGATTTTGATTAACTTGTCTTTTTTGTTCAGCATTTGAAAATGTTATTAACTGTATAAAATTATTGTTATTTCAAAGATCACAGGTCGGTATTGTTAACTAGCCTACTGTATCTCTTGCCTTTGATAAGGAATGGAACATTTACCATATCCTGTATTTGCCATATACTTATAGCTCAATTACCTGTAGAGTATTCTCTTTTTAGAATAGCATGAAAAAACAAAACCTATTGTACAACATTAAGTGTAGTGTTTGGTGGCTTTTGTCACTCATGGATTATATAAAAACCATGAATATACAAAAATAATTTTAAGTCTGGCTAAGGGTTCGATTCATTCAGTCTAAACAGCAGTGCAGAGAGAGCTCATAAGCTCCTGGGTGCAGATGTACAACCCCAGCTATGTTTTAACTGCAGAGGGGCATGAGACACAGTTATAGGCCATTCCCCATCTACTACACCATGGTGGTTTTCCTTCAGCAGGGAATGCAGACATACAGAGCAACAAGCAGTCATGGTGCTCTCCAGCAAGTCTGCTTGTCTTGGAGTAGTGGGAATGGGATTTACTGGAAAGCACCTGACTTGCAGTATATAGTCACAGTCAAACAATTTACAGCTTCTGAAAGCAAGCATGGGGCACCTATACCCCCTCCCCCCCCCAGTAATTTTCAAAGCAGTATGAACAATATTTTTTACAATATTTTAAAAATTAAATTTCTTCTCTGTATCTCCCATTTGAACTTTTGTCTTACCCTCAAATAGTGGGTTTTTCCACAATGGTAAAATGTGGAATTTAGGACTTTTCCATCAAATCCACTGACTGCCTCACCTGATTAAAATGACCTGAAGGCCTTTCTCTGGAGAACATTTGCAAAAACTTTAAATTGACAAACACTTGTTTTGCTTGTACTGCTTCTAACTGTGGAATTTAGTAAACCTACCAGTTGGACACAAGTTCTGGTAAATAACCATTTCACCTTTGAAGCTGTGTCACCTGTACAAAGCATAATCAAATATTACATCCTTTGGGCACTTTTATTTCTTTGAAGCTGCAATTTTTATTGTCTTCTAGAAGCAGGTTAGGTATACTGTGTATCCCTGTGTATATCTCAACGTGTCTCTCTTAATATAGGGAGAGTTATTTGAGCTTTTAGGTGGGAACTGAGCCTTTGTGGTTGTTAATGCCTAGGTAAAAATTGCTCCAGCATTGAATATGCAGCTTGGTTATTTTCTGACATTTCTGTGATGAAGCCTTGGATTAAGAGGCTTTCCAGTCTGAAAAGTCTGTCCCAAACAGCCACTTACCAGGGTGCAAGGACCCTACATTGTATATGCAACTGGAGTCCCTTTTCTTTTTAAGTGTTAGAGGGAGACCAGAGGAGGGCCATGAAGATGATCAGAGGGCTGGAGCATGTCCCACACAAAGACATGCTGAGGGAGCTGGGGTTGTTTAGCCTGGAGAAGAGAAGACTCCAGGGAGACCTTATAGCAGCCTTCCAGTACCTGAAGGGGGCTGCAGGAGAGATGGGGAGGGACTCTTCATCAGGGAGTGGTGTGATAGGATGAGGGACAATGGTGTTAAGCTGAAAGAGAGTAGGTTTAGATTAGATATTAGGAAGAAATTTTTCACTATGAGGGTGGTGAGGCACTGGAACAGGTTGCCCAGAGAAGCTGTGGATGCCCCATCCCTGGAGGTGTTCAAGGCCAGGCTGGATGAGGCTTTGAGCAACCTGGGCTAGTGGAAGGTGTCTCTGCCCAAGGTGGGGAGTTGGAACTAGATGACCTTTAAGTTGCCTTCCAACCCAAACCATTCTATGATTCTATGATCTTGCAAAGTGGTGAAACTATTGAGAAGAGGTCTTATGGTAAGACTGATTCACAGCAGACAGCAACTATTCTGAACAGTTCCAAATGCATCAGCTAAGTGCTATTTTGATGGCATAGCAAGACCTCAATGGCACATGAATAACTGACTCCATGTTCTTTCACTGGCCTTATGCACTGAGTCAAAAGCGTCTTCTCTGGCACATCTAAAAGGCTGATTAGATGTCATATTTAGTTAATAGAGCAGAATACTTCGTTAAAGTGAGGAAAGTAAACTGTTGTCTCTTTGTAGCAACTGGAGATCAGGAGACATAACATATTGTCAGCTGTTAAAGGAAACTCTCCCTCAGTGCATCTGCCAGAGGATTTTCTACAGAAGTAAATCCAATCAGTACTGCCTTACATCACCATCAGTGAGACACCTAAACTGCCTGTGCTTGTAAGGCTGGATTCAAAGAATGATTAAAAAAATGGAAAAACCATGCTCAGAAGTCCCGAGTAAGTGGTTATAAAATATCAAAATCCACAGGTCAGATTCTTGTCTTCTGTTTGCAAAGGAGGAGCACTCGGCAGACAAGAGTGTGGTCTTCACAAATTGTTCATTAAATGCCTGGTACTTGAGAAGGAGAGCAGGGACAACGGTTGCTACTGCGCTCTGTGATGGACTTCATTTAGGCCTTCCATGGAAATGGTATTTGACCTGCTAAACACAGAAAAAAACTATACATCTAAGGTGCAGAGGTCACAGTAAATCCTAACACAAACTGCTCAAGTTCAGTGATGATTATCATGGTCCTCTTTGTTATTGGTCATTTTAGCACTCTGCAATGCTTTTTAATCAACCTAATTGTACACAAAATTGCGGACTAAGTACTGCATGCACTTCATCTCACTAATACGGTGAAACAAAGTGGCTGTTATAAGCTGCACAACAGTTTACAAAAATGAAACAAAGCCAAGAAAACAAAAAGTAACAAGATGCTAAATACTACTGTTGCAATTTTACTGGGAGAAAGAGGCAGATGCTTTTCATTTTCTAGATAGATGGCAGAGGTTTAGTGACCAAGCAAGTGAATATCTTTTTTAATCATTGTCCCCCTTCCCCCTCCCCCCCAAAACCAGCTAGTTTTTTTTTTTGTTTTTTTTTTTTTTTATGTTGGAGCATCAGTTAAGCTTTGTCAGAGTGAAATGTCTCACTATCATACAATGTTTTCTTAAATGTATACTGTCTTATTGACTCTGCCCACGCTGTATGTCTTGCTTTGCAACTTCTAGCTGCTGTTCCTATCATTAATGCAGCTCCGGGTGTCTGTCGGTTATCAACATTGTAACTGCTCACCACTCCTCTCCTGCTCACACCAGCCTGCCTGTTGAAACACCAGTGATTTGCTTTCCTCTTAGCACTTTCAGGTATATGCTTTTTATCTGGCTGTGCTAATTCCTTTGCTATTCTCAATTCACAGTTCTGGGGTGTTTTAGGAGAGCAACGTTGTAACCTGTAAGTTTATTCATGTTCAACCATATTTAACTTCTGAATAAAGAGTTCCAAATGGCTCTTCTGCAAAGAGATTTCATCTATCCTGTTTGGCTCAAAGACAGAGTAGCTTTGGCACTACCAATGATACTCATAATTTGACAAAAGAAAGTTTGCTTCATCTAGCTCCCATTTTATTTACGGAGATCAACAGTTCTTCTACATGACATGAACACTTTCTTTATGTAAAGTCAATGATTAAGAATTGTGAGTGAGCACAGAAAAATGATCAATCTATTGTTGATAGCGTCACCTTTTTGGAGAGGATCCAGAGTGACAAGTTTCATTCTATAGAGTATTACATTAAAAAATGGTGGACCACTCTTGTTCACAGATGTTAGCATAGCCTCACTATCTGTACAAGAAAAGAGCAGCAATTTTCATTCTGCATGTCTCTACTTTAAACACCACATATTGCATGGGACCCATTATTTCTAGCCATTTTCGTTTTTTTCCCAGTCTTCTCTGTTTCTCATTCTACACCAGACATCTAGTTGAACGATATAAGCCATCTGTAGTTTATAAAACACCTTTAAGCTATTGTTTTAAAGTTTTATACCTTTTAATGTTTTTTTTTATATCAACACATATGCTGCCAAAAGCAATCTTTAGTGGATACTTACATATTCATATTGAATATTTGATCCAGAAATTTTGCAGATAATAAGCAGAGGGAACATCTGTGAGAAGCAGATAATTTTTTAATATTTATGGATAGCTCATTTCCACATCGTAATCCTTAAGATGGGATCGGGTTTGTAAGGCTCTGTACAATGCAAGCAATTTTTCTATATTCCCATCATGGTTAGGTAATGAAGGGAGCAGTGGTTTTGAAGCGGGAGCACCGATGAGTAATTAATGCTGGAGACAAGATCCCCACCATTACTCGAATGAAATACAGAATAACTGTATGAAGAGGATGATCTCATTATTCTTAATACTCTCAATGTGCTCTTTCAAACAAGACAATGTAATCTGGAAGCATACCTATACTTAAAAACTAAAGTATGAAGTGAGAATTATTAACTGGTTTTTGAACTTCCAGATAGACACAGCTTTTATTATATAAACTATAAAGAGCAGCAATATGCTCAAAACATTATCTCAGCATTATTAACAATTTACAAGTATTGTTTCTTCATTAGCAATTAAGTCAGTTTGTTAAGCCCTTCCTTTGCCAATGGTTTAAAATTCCTATTATTTCACTTAGTATAGAATGCTCACCCACCTGAGGTAAAGAGACTTTTATACTGAAATTTACTCTTAAAGACATAAATGTGAAACTGAAGTTTCAGAAATGTGGCTTATGAAGATGCTGAAGATGTGTAAAAGTGGAACCACATCTCTAGTCTTTAATCTATTGTCACATTAAATTTGCATGGGTTGAAAACACACATGAGCTATGTAATAAATGCCTCACCTACAGTATTTTCATTCCCACTTCCAACAACTAAAAGCACACCTGATGTAAATCTCTTCCTTTTCACTTATAGATACTGATTGTTCTGCCTTTGATACCTATTTAATTATGTTTTGTTTTGACTACGTATCATCTTTTAACAATGTTAAAGAATGAAGCATGAATCAAAAACCAGGATGACAATCCTATTTGTGGAAGCTCCCTGTAGGTCCCTGTGTTAATCAAACATATTTAATTCAAACTTTCTCATAAAATTTACAGTTTTCTGATAAAAAGAAGTGAGATCAGATCCTCTTATTTGTTTGTTGATCATAGCAATTCAGGATGGATTTTTGCACTCAGGGCATGCCTGTGATCTTTTGCTAGTGACCTTGCCAGAACAGACCTAGAATTAGTATTCAAAGCCAAAATGGGTCATTCTAGCATGAATGAAAACATTCACGATTGGAGCTTGAACCTAGATTATATTTCACCCCTGTTTACCAACTTGAACAGAGAGGTGGTCAATTGTTTTCTCTAAACAGCTTTCTAACAGATTTTTTCAGTGAAATCAGCACATCCATGAATAAAATTGCATAGGGTTAAAATTCCTGCAGATGAGAGTGAAATCAGCCATCTTCTACACCAGTCCAATCTCCATTTGTATCTTCTACACCAGTGCAATCTCCATTTAACAGTGAAAATGTCTTCACAAACTCAAGGCTTCTCATTTCCCTTTACTGTGTCCAAGTCTCATATCCTCCTTAAAACAGTGCCATTTTCAATAGTTCTCAGCCTGAAAGATGTAATGACACGTATCGATATTAATTAAGCATAAAACCTCGAAACCCAAGATCAGTAAGTTATTCAATGGAGCAACCATGCTATGTGGTATAAACTTTATATATCTGTGTTGACGACTGTGAAAGCTTGCTGATCCTTGCTGAATCATCCTATGATGAAATATATGTATTGCTTTATAGAAAGATACTGACTTTTCTGCAAATCAAACGGATGGAGTTGAATCTTCTCTATTTTAAGAAATATTTCAGTGCTTGTGGAAGGGAAGAGTCTGCAGTACAAAAAGGAAAGAATTCCAGCTTGTACAAACAGGCTCATTGACCAAAATCTTCCTTCAAGTGGCATTTGCAAAGGCCTGCAACTTGGAAACACTAAGAATGCAAGTAGAACACAGTGGTGAGGATGCAGACTGGAGTGAACAAAGGCTGGGTTGCAGAAGAAAGTTTCTATCATCATTTCAAGTTTGCTTCTCACACTCTTAACAGCTGCCCTGTCACTCACATGAAGTCTGAGTGGATTAGAAGGATTATCAAAGGTAGCATGCCTTCTATTCTGCTTCAAAGCTAATGAAAATTGGGTACACATGCAGTTATCCAATGCCAGCATCAATCAGAGTGTGACTGACACTCCCTGAACCAATGCCAGGATGTTGCCCCATTGAACACAGAACTATGCATCACAAAAATCCCCGCTCCCATGAGACTCACCTGGACATAAAAATCTCTAGCAACTCAAATTCAGATCAGGTTTTTATAATATATAACCAAATCCAGGTTCATGGAATGGCACATACTGAAATATGCCCCTCTCAACAAACAGCTGAGATTTCCCAGGGATACCATCTTTTCAACCACCAACCTATCTGTATATTGCTTATCTTAGGAGATCAAATGAGATGCTGCTCCTGGTGGCATATCTCCAAGTAAACATGTGGTACACAATGGAAAAAAACAAAGGCACCACACTTTAGATTCAGACTGTTACAGAATACTCAGAGCCCGGTACATGCATATGAATGTGTTTAGAGTGTGTTTCAGCCTTGGCTTCATTTCAGGTTTATTCAGAATTTCTTCCAAAGTTTCAATTCAGTATCAATATCAGCACAAAGATCTCAAAAGACAGACCGAATCTTTAGAAACATATTCTGACCCTAACCATTAGTGGGAAACAGAACAGAGTGCATCCATTTAAACAGTGACAATGAAACATGCAATTAACTTTAAAGGAAAGAGGCAACAAAACAGCTTACATGAAAGGACAAAATCCTTATGTCATCTACAGAAAGCCCACAGTAAAAGTTAAACACCCACACATTCACAAAAAATAATGAAGCCTATAAAATACTGTTCATGATTCTCAATAATACCAGGAAAATAAATTAAAAAAAAGAAATATTATTACCAAATATTGAAGTCAATCAACATGTGGCTGACATCAAAGATTCAGGCAGTTGGAAAACCTAGCAGAACTGGAAATTGCAATGCAAAAACAAGGAACATTAACAATTACCAGAATAGATCAAACAAGAAAACTACTGAGAAATGTAGAGCTAAAATGCATTAAATCAAGCAGGTTTCTAAAGTGTCTACAAATGTCAGCCCCTTAGTGTTGCTGCATTTGTCACTAGCATAGTTGTCTTGGGAAGGGAGAGGATTATATTTTCTTCCTTCATTATAGAATTTCAAGTTATTACTGTAGAAATTTCCCTAGATAAATGCTTACCTCAGTTTGTGTCTTCAATACGTATTTAGGGGTCACCATAGATAATGGTCCCACTTGTGCAGTGCTGTCACATAAACACCAAATGTGATCCAAAAAGACATACAGAGGAGAAGATAGGGTAAAAAGTGAGATGGTTTATTTCCTTTGTATGCAGCTTTGTCAAATAAGGTACTTGAACTGGCTATACTAAGGTCACAGCAAAAATCTAGTTCACAAGGAAATCCTAGAAAAAAAATTTAAAAGGAGTTTGTAAAATTATCCTGACACTGGAAAATAAACTTTGCTATATAAGGCTAAGAACTTTGATGTATTCAGTTGGATTTAAAAAAAAAATTAAAAAAAAAAAAAAAGTGTCCTGGTTTTGGCTGGGACAGACTTAACTTTCTCCATAGTAGCTATGGCAATGTTTTGGATTTGTGCTGAGAAGGCAGCTGGTAACATACTGATGTTTACAGTTGTCAGGACAGTCAAGGACGTTTACAACTTCCTATGCTTTTGCCAGTGTGCAGGTGCACAAGAAGCTGGGAGGGAGCATAGCCCACAGCTACTGTCTTAGGCTTTGACTGTAGGTTTAGGATTAAGGCCCAAATTGGCCAATGGGATATTCCAGATGATGCATGTCATGCCCAGTATATAGACGAGGAACTGTCTGGAAGCTTTGTCTCTCCCTCTCTCTCTCTTGGATCTCTGTCTCTCAGGCTCTTGGGCTCTTCTCTTTTTGGGGACTGTGGTTTCAGGACTCTCTCTGCTCCAGGATTGTTAGCTGGGAACCAGCTGAGTCTTGGTCATCACTCATTTGTATATTTGTATATTATTATTACTATGATTATCATTATTATTTTCAGTTTTATTATAGTTTAGTTATCAAATTGTTCTCATCTCAATCTATGAGTCTCTTTTCCCTTTACTCTTTTAATTAAGTCCCCCATCCTGGGAGGTGGGAGGGTGAGTGAGCAGCTGCATGATATTTACCGTTGCAGGTCAATGTGATCACTGTTTATGGGTAGTTACAAAAAGAAAATGTTTCCAGTAATGACGAGCTTTCTATCTTTGTTGATAAAGATATAACAAAACCCAGGGATCAGAAGTTGAAGCTGGACCTTTATTTTTTGTTTTGCCTTCCTGAGCACCATAAGAGAGATTATTTTCTAGGATCATCCAGGCATATTTCATCTAATTAATTTCCTACCATTGCAAGGGCATTAGGGACTAGTTCCAGTCTTTGCCTATAGCAGAGTTAAACCTCATGAGGTCCAAAACTCTCTGGTCTAATGAACACCTTTAAGTTTAGAGTAAAGCCTTGGTAAAACTCAATGACCTGATAGAGATGTTCTGAGGGTCCCTTCTGGCTTCAAACTCCAGGAAACTTTGTAATCGTTTCCAAAATCATATTTATTAACTTATGTTGTACTTGATATATAAGCTACCTAGCACAGCTGATCAAAGAGAGATGTCCCCCTTGAGCCAGGAGCATACTTGAGAGGAGAGAACAAGAAATAAGTGGCAGTTAACTGAAAGCACTTCCCTAAATCCCTGTATCATGAAGCACTCCATTAAAACATTACTTTGAATCCCTAAAAAGCCTGAGTCAAGGCAGACTGGATTCTTAACCCTCAGTCCTGTAAGCACCTAATCCTACAAGAGTTCCACATGGGTGCTCCTCTGTCTTTGGCCTGAAGTGTGAAAGTACTCATTATTAGTACTGGGGCTACCAGGAAAGAAAGCAAATCTCTTCTCAGTCCTGAAACATAATGGCTTGAGAGTTGAGAGAATGCGCTCCCTTATGCAAAAAGTACTCCTCTTCAGCAAGGAAGTCATGAGCTTTTCTTTATTAATATCTGTAAGTGAAAGCTGAGTATACTGAAGAAGGAAATAGATTCTGTTTTCCAGAAAATAAATATTGATATCTGAGTCTTAGAGAAGAGATGCCATGACAAAGGATGGGATCTCACAAAATGGACCTGAAAAACTCTGGGGTCAATCTGCTACTCTCAGAACACTAGCAATGAAATACGTGAGAGATACTATGGAGGATAAGAAAGTTGTGTAAGATTCACTAATTCACTGTTACTTAATAGTCTTTTCCAAATATTGACTAGAGTTCTGGGACTTGTAGAACCAATATAAAACAGATAAAACTTTCAAAAAATAAAATTAAAAATTATAATCTAAAAACCAAGTCAAAGAAAAAAAATCTCTCATTATAAATGACTCGGTATGAAATGAAATTAAAAAAAATAAATTAAATGAAAGTAAATTACAAAATGTAAGTTAAAGACTCAGTAGTTAACACAGGGTTTCAGGAGAAGCTGGTATGATCTGGTAGTGTGTTTTAGAATGGAGCATTTGTCCACAAGTGTATGCAGTGGAGAAATAAATTTCAGTTTTTGTAGAATTTCCACATTTTCTCCCCTCCATTTCTGTTCCGGTACTTTACTAACTAATAGAAAAGAAAAGTAATTTCGGGACACAAATATATTAATTTCTGTCATACTACACCTTCAATATATCTATACAGCTGCATAAAAACTGCTATTATTTTGAATTCATTAGCTACTTTACCAGCAAGCTTTCTTTTGCAATATAATCAAAACATGTATCTTCTCATGATCAAAGCTATCATATCAGAAAGCAGGCAGAGGGAAGAAAAATACCATCACCACATTATTTCATACTTGAAACTACAAATGTAACGAAAAACACTACAGAATATGGAAACAAATGGAAAGCTGCATATGCTTTAAAAATATTTATTTACTAATTTTTAATTTTGAGAAAGCTAAATTCTACATGAAGTTCGTCATGTTCTGATATGTACCGTCACTAATCCGGATTGACATATACACAGCTCTTGGTTTACAGAATTTTTAGAAATCCTACATTTGGAATCTTACCCACTTGCTAAGATCCATGTTTAGTGAAACAAAGGGTTCAATGGAGTAAGGAACAATTATAACATTCAACATTTTTATTTTATTACTCTCTGCATGTACAATAAAAAAAAAAAAAAAAGTGAATGTGGCTTTTCTGAAAGATACATAAACTGAATTTCCCAGTTTAATTATGGGACATTATCAACTTTCATCTTGAACAAACCCTCCTCCAAGTGAATTCTGGTTTCAACCAAAACCTGACAAAGTGGGAAAATACCCACAGTTCATTCAGTAAGGATAAGAACAAGGTCCAGTTACAGCAGTCCAACAATGAAAAAGTTTGATACACTGGCTGCCCTCACAGAGCAAATTCAACATTGGGAATACAGTAAGGACAGCTAGCTCTTTATCAGAAATAAAACTTCTTGCAGGAATTCAGACTGGATTGAGTGTTACATGTACAATGATTTTACTTTCTGCATTTTTTTCTAACCTTTTCTAAACCATTCTAAATCTGACAAATGTTCATTTGTTTCAGTCCTAGGGCAGAGTTTGCTCCATTCTGCTAGATAATACCTAGATTCTTTCATAATATTTCAGTATCTGAAATTTTCAGATTTAAAGATCTTCTCACAATGTTGCATTATAACCTAAGTTCCTAGCCTTGCAAGTATTTCAGTAAATCACAATCCTGAAACCCATTGTTGAACTTCTATGTAACACTAGATTTACAGTTTTTCTGTATTCCATGTAGTTGTACCTCTGTAAGTGTCTAGTAGTGTCCTTTTTTTACTAGGACTGAACAGATTACATGCCGTGCTAAACCCTTTCTGAGCCCATAAACTAAGTGTCCTACTCAAATTCTCTGGTCATTGAATTTCAGTTGCTCAAACATAATACTACAATATATAGATTTGCAGAATGCCAGGATACTAACACAATGCAAAGAATGAGCCTTATGTTTTATCTTCAACCTTTATGCCAAGTTTTAAATGATAAATCAAGGTGTTCAGACAATTACATGAGATATATATTAATATATTTACTCTCCACATTTACAAGGAGTGCCAGACTACTCAACCAGAGGTATATCAGACAATCCACATGCAGCATTTATGTTTGACTGAAGTTTATGCAAACTGTATGTTTACATAGTTTTATTTGTTACAATGTAAACCTATCTATAATCATCATTGTTTTTATGATGTGAATTTGAGAAGGCTCAAGACGAATATAACTGGTTACTTGCAATATTGGTTTCTCCCCTATATTAACACTGATGTTTCTAACCTTATAAGAAAACTCTAGTAATTCTTTACACTGAATACACAGACTCAAAGAAGCATTTAATTTTTCATTGAGACAGTGCCCGTATGTTGAATGCTAAATGCTCATGATTAACAATGTTTAAATAAACCACTTACAGATGATAAGTGGCTATATAACAGATACATATCAACACGATGGTTTCAGAATTTCCCTTAGTATATTTTGGGTATTCATTTGGTCTTTAACCTACACTGTACCATGTGGCTGTTTGAAATATCTGTTCTAATGTTTTTGAGATGGGGAAAAGCCTACAAAATGCAACGACTGTGTGTTAAATACATAAACCCCAAGATATTACTGCATGCATTTATTTAATATTAACATTTATGTAATAAATATCTACTTTGCTTTTCACAGGTGCTAAATAGACACAACTATTATTTGCTATGTAATCAGTAGATATTAAATAGCTTAATAAGACTAAATTAAAATAATCAGATATTTATGATACTCATTGTAAAGCTTCATAAAAAATAACCTGCAAGTTTTCATAGCTCTCCTCAGACTACAATGTTTCTGAAACAGACTGAACCTCCACTAGCAACAATTTGAGAACATGATTGTTTAATTTCCTGGAATGCAAAGTACAATGGGAAAGTCTAATAAGTGGTCAATTAATCAACTAGTAGATGGGCAACTGTGAGAGCAGAGTGTATGGAAAGCAAAACACTAATACCCCAGCATATATCCCCAGCAAGAAAAAATTCCCCCCCTAATACATACTAATCCATCTTTATATCAGCTACCCAAAGAAACATGCATGTGAAATGACCTCCATTCATGAAATTAACTTTATCACACTACACATGGGCATTTACAGAATAAATTTTTGTGATCTTTTGTCTTTGTAGTGTTGATTAAATGAAGATGATAGCCTCTTAGTATGAAGCCTGTCTGTGCTTTTCAGTCCTCATTTCAAAGACCTGTATTGTATAAATTATAATAGGGAGGTAACTGAGAACCATGGTTTCTTATTAAACTGTCAGTTCCGAGAGAAATTTGAACTTCAAAAATTCCTTTCTTCTGTGTTTATTGTATATGTGGATCAAAAAAAGGACTGTCTGGGAACAAGTAGTCTTTGAATAAGTCAGCATGAATTCTCTCTTACACACAAGCCACTCACCCAACATTAGAAACCTATGAAAAGATTAATAGATAGATATTAGACCTTTATATCCTGCAGTTTTCCAATAGAGGATCTAAGTTTTAAAAATAGATACTGAGATAAATATGCTAAGAAGAGAAAATATAATGTGTGAGATATGTTTGTACAATTCAGGAAAATATCATTTTTTCTGTTTTATTTATTTCATATAGTTACGATTTCAGAATATCCACAGTAACAATAACTGCTTAGCAACAGATTGAAGAGGATTTGCATTAGATGATATATGCATCAGCACCACCAACTAAACAATTAACATAAACAAACCAATCTCACTATCACAAACATATTATCACAACTGCACAGAAAACGGATGTTACTGCTTAATTAGCACCAACAAAGAAGTTTTATTTATTTGTTTATTTATTATTTTAAGAGTGAAGAACAGCTGTTCTGAGAGTGAAGACTGCTGTAGTGTATGCAATGCATGTCTACTGGCCATACGCCGTTAGGAAGACATGGTGCAGTTGCTATGTCTTCTTGACACCAAGTGAGCAATAACGTAATTCCACAGTGGCATGAATGGACATCTCATTGTTGGTACATCAAAACTTTAGTCAACAAATTGCTGTCTTCAGGGCTCAGAAAAGGAGAAAGTATCAGCAAAGGTACAGCCTTGTTTTACAGAAATTCATACCTCTTTACCCAGTTAAAAACCTCCCTTTCCGTGACAGTATTTCTCATGTCCTTACGTACGTACAATAATTTAAGAAAATGACAGAGACAAAGAATCAAGGTTATTATGAAAAGTAATGTGGTCAAGAGTAACCTGTAATTCTCTCCTTGTCACTTCTCTGCCGCTGAATAGCAGAGTAGTGGCAGGTGTATTTAGCTAGATTTTGTTTTCACTCAAAGAGGGAGTGGCCAACTGCTGAGATCATAAAAGAATTTTTTAAAAAACACAGCATCAACTGAATAAATTCTCAGATACAGTCCCCTCACCTTTGCAATCTGCAAATACCCTTGCTTCCCAGCTGATTTTGGATGAGGACAAAGCAGTGTGTCTTTTATTTCATGACATCTATCCAAGGTATTTGCAGCATTTCTCTGAGATGAATTCTGTTTCTGTGAGTTAGAACTTAGTAGTGGTTTTGGAAACTGATAAAGGGCACTCTCTGTTTAGATATACCCAAACTGAGGTGGCAAATGAAATTCATGCAGAACACACCACCATATTAAGTGAAGTCTGCAGCTGTCAGCAAATGATCCTGGGTACACCATGAAGCTAGTCTGGAACTGTGTGATTGTACAGATAGGGCCTGAAACAACACAGTGATAGCCCCCTTCCTGCACGAAATCTCAACGCATAATGAAAATTGCTCGTCAATTGGTAACAACAAGCTGCTGTTAGGGCATTCGCTTCCCAAACGATTCCCAGAAACTGGGAATTTCCTCTACCCAGCATGAATTACAGTCAGAAGCAAAATAGTCACAATTTTTAACCCGTGATATCAGAGCGTGGATTAGGGTTTGGTTTTAGGAAGCTCTTTGGAAAGAAAATGGCTGTGACGAGCACTGTTGACAAAGTATCTCTACTTGGATACTGCCACTTATAATTTTTAGTCAGCAAAGGCTTCTGGATTTTTCTGAATAAATAAAATAAACAATCTATCTTATATGTCATTTCTCCTCCAGTTTAGAGAGTACAGGTAATCTGCAGATGGTAGGGCAAAACATTATTGGTTTGCCTAAGAAACTATGAGATATGACTATTCCTACTTTGAAATTCAATGAAACACAGTAACTATTTTAGGTTTTGATGCTGACATTTCTTAAAGGTCCTTTGTTCTCCTCTCTTTCAGAAAAAAAAAAAAAATAAAGCATTTTACATGTATGAGGAATATCAAACCTAGTCAAACATGTGCATCAGACCTATTGGGTGGCCATACTTCCAATTTTTAGTTTTGTTTTGATGTCCTGTTCCCCCATCCCATTTTCCATTTGCAGTTCGTGAGAACTTTATTTTGCTATTGCAGTATTTTAATGACTTAATGTTCTGTTTTTTCTTTCCTAGAAACCATATAATATAAAAGATGTACAGACCGGGCTTTTTAAAAATTGGTTCTACTATTTTCCTCAAGAAAGGAGGGATGAAGTCTGGCATTTTTCATTTGGACACAGTACATTTTTATTTAAAGTGAAAAATAATGGCTTTGGCAGTTCCTTTTTAATCCGTTCCCCTGCTCAGTGTCTTCGAAAAGAAAATTAGGGAACATGGCCATGGTTGGCATTTTGTGATAGAGTCCATTTTTCTTCTATTGAGGATGCAGACAACGGCTGGCATTTCTCAATTAGGTCTTCTTTTTTTTTTCCTATTGATAATGAATTATTTTGTGTGGCTTTCACTTTAAACTGCTCTATAACATGGACTGCTGAATACACTAAGTTCAACAATTAACTAAGATGATAACGTGAATAGCTATTTGTTATAATTTCATACTATTTCGTGTGATTGGAAACGATACCATCCTTTGTTCTAGTACATATATTTGGGAAATTGGGATTTATTTGTATAACACTCAATAAAATCACTCCTTCACTCTAACTTCTATAATAATAGACCATTTTTCCCTACTGTTTAGCAACTAATTTTACAGACAATTAAATTACACTAGGGAACAGATTAATCAACTTCAACGTGAATCAATATACTTGTTTTTGCTATGTTTTATTTTGCAGCAAAATATGTCCACTTCAGACGTACATATAGCAAAATATCTACTAGCCATTTGTATCAATGGCTGTTATTCAATTAACCCACTTTTCATGGATAATCAATCCACATTAATTTGGCTAGGGTGTTTGTTAACCAGCTTAGGCATGGGCACTTGCACAAATCAATTGTCTTTTAAATAAGAAAGTTAGGGGAAGCAGACAAAACCACCTATGCTGATTGTGCCTAACTTTTCAGTAGAAACGGGAGGAATAAAAAAGTTACTGCTATGCTGCAATTTTAAAATTAAAACTTTTATTTTTATTTCCTGCAACATCTATTAGATATATTTATGCAACTGTCCTAGTATATATGTTACAGGTTATTCTTGCTCTGGGATAGATTTTGATCTAATGGTATGTTAAGACTGGAAGAACAAAAAAAAAACCAACTACAAACAAACAAATTTGCAAGGAAGCTTGTTTTAAGGTCTATTTTCATAAACCCTAGAAGTGTGAAATTCCTTTTTGAATTCACTTTAAAGCCTCAAAATTTCTTATTTCCCTAGCAACAAGAATCAGTGCTTTATATTGGCAAATTCAATGATGTAAAAAGTTTTCAAAGACCTAAAATCGTCTTATTGTGGCCACAAAACAAAATTACCTGCCTTATAAAACAATTTTATAGTCTTTGGCCTTTATCACCCTGATATAACTAGGAAAGACCCAGAATTATTTAGACAATGCTGTGTTAAGGACTCAGAAAAATTCGAATGTCCAGCCGCCAGTAACGCACCATTGCAGCTTTGCATTAATGTATCTTTCCTCATAGCTGTTACCTTCACCAGAAGACTAGGGTAGGCTTAAGACCTTGTGGTGTCCCTGCACATTCACTCACACGACAAAGCAAGTGAACTGCTTCCTAACTGACCACAAAACTGGGGAACTAAGATAGCTTTTAACAATCTTATATATCTCAAGATCAGATTTAAACACAATTTTTCCATCTGTAGTAGGAAAATCTTCTGGTTTGGAGGGGCCAGTAGCCAATATTGACCTCAAGTTTGGACTATAACTTAAAGTTGGTATTAAAAGTTTACTTATATCACATCTGTCAAAACAGCCTCAGTGAGTTCTCTGACTAGTGTGAGATTGTCTAAGCAAGGACTAATGAAACCAGAGTAAAGTCCAGGCTTATGCAAATAATTTTCTAGTTGGGAATCAAACCCTCCAACAAATGATTAGCAAAAAAAAAGTAAAAAATAAATACATTTCATCAAAAAATAAAAATAAAACATCAGGATTGAGCTAGTTAATTTGTGTACTTACAAGCAGAAGGTATTTTGAAGCTTATGCATACTTTCTGCAGTGTGAACATATTTTGGAGTAGCATCTGAACAACACTTTTTCAGAAGACAAGGTGAAGGATAAACCTTAAGGGCAGAGTTGCAAGCTCTTTTAAGACGAAGTAGAATGCCAATCAAAGAACAGATGGTTTTTCTCCTGAGATGTGATTATTTTTTCATAGATCCATTCTTAGAAGGATGGCTTAAATACATCAACTAAACTTCATATTAGTATTGTAATACTAGAAACTAAAAGGAGACATATCTCAGGCATAAGCTCTTCTCAGGCACTTTAAAAAGACATTTTCTTTCCTGTATAAAAAAAAATCCAACCTGCGATTTTTCCCTTCCCTATGCACTAGAACAAACTAACGTCAAATGCCTGATGAACCTTAACTTATGATTCTCACTGACAGTGTCTGAAGCAGGGCTTTTTTTTTTAATTAATCACTTAATCTTTAGTTGCACAAATGATGGCCTAAAAAAGTAACAGAATCACAGCTCTCAGAGATATTTATTCCAACTACGGAATAATATTATTCAAACAATTGCCAGATACGGAAAAAACTTACATTCCATTGCTATTTAATGACTTTTTATAAAATGGCTATTTGCCTACTAGGTCTGAAAATTTTTCTCTTTTAAGTATGATTTTGAAGAAAAACATTGCTAAAAATTGCACTGAAAAGACTTCTATTCAGCAGTTTACAGTGATATCAAACGCCTCGGTTTATCACGGTGTAACTAATTGGACTTTAGTAAACAACTTTGTTTATGATAAAGACTAGACTCCACATGTTATGGATTTGCTGAACTAGAGAAGTTAAAAACAGCAGGGTGCATTTTTCTTAGCAGAGACAGTTAGAAATTGGAATACAAATAAATATTGCTTTAATAATTACTTTTAATTCCTAAAGAAAAGGATAAAAAAAACCCAAAGTCACAAGAAATCTCCAAAGGCTGTGTTATGTTTTGGACAGGTTAGGCAAGTTCATGCCTTCCGTAGGGCTGAAAATCCCTGTTAAGCTAAGTGTGTCCATTTCTGCAATATACCATACATACAGGAAACAGTGCGGATGGTATTGCTATTGTAGGGATTACCTACAATATCTTAATTTTCATGGTCATATGACTAGTTGTAACTGATGTAGGTGAAAGCACTCTGGATCTCCATACAGAGAGATCAGAAAAAGATGCTTTAAGTTTGGATATGTGTAATACTTAGAAAAATTCAGAAAATAGATATGTCTATATTTTTAAAAGCAGCCTTTATTTTTCTAGAAATGCTACACTACGGCAGATTTCCAACCTAAAATTATAATTGCCCACTACTATGGCATTTACAGGCACACCTTCCGCCTCTCTTCTAAAGTAAGCTTACCACTCACAACCCATCCAATTAATGTAATAATAATTTATAAAGACACTGAAGACTACCTCCATAGACAAGAATCTATACAAGTCACAACATAGCAGGAAAAAAGGTTGTTTAGAGAAAGTCCGTGCTGAAGGAATATGCCTCACGAAATATTTCTTGACAAAAGTGCTCCTAGCTGCTACCTCTAAAATAAAACTTCAGCTACTACTTCCTCCATACTTGAGGGGAGCTTTTATAATCACATGAAGAAAACAAGCTAGCCCCAAGCTTATAAAATGTCTTATATTAATTCAGAAAGACCCCTGCAGATCTTGCAGACTCATACTAGGGACAGATATTTAAAGATATACAGGTACTGAATACCCTGAGGAACTGCACATAGGAACACCTGTGCTTTATGTCACTTTCTTGATAATCAAACCCACATGCAGGCTCAAAAAATATATGGAGAGAGAAAATATCTATAAACAGACTTTAGAAGCTAGAAAGCCAAATTAATCTCAAAACCAGTAAGATACCTGATATGCTCAGGAGCATTTACCTCTTCTGAAGCTGGATGTTTAAATCATTCTCCTCCTCATCTCCCAGGGGAAAGCCCCTCTCCTAGTTCAGATCTTGGCAATCTAACTTGAAATGTTGACAACTGCCTTTCAGATTCTCAATCTGCATGCTCTAGACAGACAGAAATCCAGGTCTCCCACCTTCCAGGAAATTATTTCAGATAAAGTATGCAGCTAATACTGCAATTCTACTGCTAAAGCTCTTCCAGCTGGTGTAAATGAGTATGTTTGGAACAGGGTCTCTCATCTCAGGTGACCACTTGACCTTACGGAAGAGATGGGACCTGGCTTCTACTGTCTTGTTTGTTTGGATTTCATGTTAAATATCCATCTAACGGAAGACGAATAAGTAGTCCACTGAACTGGAAACAATGCCTTGGTCTTTTTCCACCTGAATAGTTTAAGTGTTATATTATAGAGTTTGGCTTATATTGCTTTCCTAGGTTGTGCAACATTCTATGCTCAGTTATGGAGTGTCTGTTTTAAGAAAGGTGGCTTGGAGGTGTCATAGTTGATCTATTCCTGGCTAGTAGTTATGCCTATCATCTAAAAATGTCTTTGAGTTTCTCAGACTTCACAGAACCAAGAACTTAGACTTTGTAAGAGCTATAACCACGCATATAATCAAGTAAGTTGTCCCAATAGTTCTTATCGTTTCTGACAAAAATCACCAGAAGGTGATTTAAGGAACCAGTCCTTCTGTTGGACTCTTTATGAGTACTCACTGTTTTTAAGATAAGTTTGGATCAACCCCCTTCAAAAACTTGAAACTTGTGCATTCCTCTTGCTTGGTTTTGCATTGTTAACTGATTGTGTTTGGGAAGCATTTTAGCTGAAGGCAAGAGGCATGTCAAAAAGAGAAAAAAAATTGTAGTAGTAAGTCTACACCTAGGCTGAAGGGTTATTATATCCAAGAATCTCAACCTCACAATGCAAAAGTTACAACCTAGAAAACTGAATGGAAAGGTTACTTTAGCAGTATTCTATGACATGGAGGGCTGAAGAAATAGTTTAAGAATCTTACAACTCTGTTAGTTTTCAGCATGAACTAATCATAAAAGCTGAAATGACAAAAACTTTAGCAAAAGTGCTCTAATGAAGCAGAGCAATGAATGGCTAGTGAAATGAAGAAGCAGCTGATTTTACAAGATCAGTGGCAGCTTGAGTTGTGCCTTGCCACTCATTGAAATGTGACAGGACCTCAAGGCTTGACAATCCCATGCTGTGAGTAAGATGTTGCTGCAGAAGGGGGACAAGCAATCAGGTGGTCTAGTAGCTGCTCAGCCAGCTTCACCAAAGTGGACTGTAAAATGCAGTTGCAATTTTAAGTTATTCCTGTTGATCTACTGTCTTGGATTTATTTTTTAATTAAAATAAAATACTTTTTAAAAAATTATATTGTGGCAAATTATTCAAGTTTTAAGTGGGGAAAATTAGCCTGCTGAGCACCAAAAACTCTGAGGTTTCAAGGCTGGGGCTCACAATGGTGTTTATATGATTTTCTTTAGATTTGAACCTGTCCATTTTTGCTGCTAATTACTTGAAGTTGTCAAAAGGTGTCAAGAACATTCAGGATGAGACTAGAAATGCTAAATGAATCTAGATAACTAGGATGAAGGAATTCTGAAGTTATCAAAGATAACCTGGATAGCCTGGATTTTTGAACCTGGCACTTAAATTTAGGCAGTTGAAATATTTCTCCCCTTAAGACAACTTTTAAGTCCCACCCTATTAGTCTTCAGTTTCCTTCACAACTTCTGAACCCGTCCCAATTTATCCTCTTTTCAAGATTATGACATTCCCATTCTTCCTTATTCACTAAAATCGAGGAAAAATTAGAGCAATTGAAGCAAGAGATTTTCAAAGGAAGTAAGGTCAACTGAGTACCCAGTTACTATTCAAAGCCCATAGGAGTTGGGTCCTTGACTTTTTTTTTGTCATTTCACACCCTCTGCCCATAACTTTTAGCTTCATTTCCTTTGGTCAATCTATTTTCTTAACATAGAAATAGAAACACCTTTGAAGCAATGGGAATTAAAAAAAAAAAAAAAGATACTTTTTCTAGTTTCCTGAAACCAACAAAAATAGTCAACATCTGCAGTAGTTTACTTTACATGACCTTTTCACACTGCTTTCACTCATACCAGAGGAAATAGCGTAGCAAGTAAATATTCTGCCGTTGATCTGGAACACCAGTGATGTCAATGTTTGTGGTTATCAAGAACACAATGAATGCCCTTGACACTTAGAGCTACAAGAAATGAGTTTTTTGAGTGATTTTAGTTCCTTGCTTCATTCTTTACCAGGGCATTATTAAAACTGAAAGCTTCACAATTTTCTCATTCAAAGACCTTTTCAATAGTTAAGAATATGCTTTCAAGCCATAACTGTATCAGTACGTGTCATTGTGCCTTTATCAGGAAAATATGTACACATTTTGTTTGTGATGCTGTCTAAAATCTTGACAGCTAAAGAATTCATCTTTGTAAGTGTAGATTCATTTCTGCTGTTAGTTGCAAGTGAGTAAAAGCCTCTCTTTTATACGGTTGGATCCAGTGCCACATTGATTATGCAAATAGCCTTTGTGAATGTCTCAGGCATACATTGCTCAAATTGGAAGGTAAGTATCTCAGAAAGCAGGCCTGAATTTTGAAGCCAATGAGTTGTTCTTATACTTCTGCATTAGTAAATTATAAGCTACTGAGAAATCCATTCCCTTTCTCCTTCTACAAGATGCAACTGGCTCAAGATGTCTTAAATATAGTTTTGCTTCACAGGACAGGCATATTAGCGGTGTTCACACCGTGACCTGGCATTTTTTATTTGAAGACTCTTTCTACCTAAGGAGAAAAAAAATTGTTTTTTAAATTATAAAAAAGAAAGGCAAAGCTGACATTGTTGAAAAAATTCTGATTAAAAATAATAAAGTAGTTGTCCTGGATACCTCTCCTCCTCACTGCCCTAATACTACCTCAATTTTTCCATTTTGCAAAAGAAAAGAAGGTCAGGGAATTTGGAGAAAAACTGGGGAAAATTCAAAAAATTAAAAACTTTTTAAGAAAGAGTTGTTTCTGGTCAGCTGGGATGATGTTCCTATCCAAGCTTTTCTTTCTGCTATGGAACTCCTAGTGCTTTACTACTGGTCTTTCAGAAATGTCAGGCTAAAAAGGTGATTTTTTTTTTGGAGATAAATGAAGTCTGTGCTAAAAAAAAAAAATCTGAGAAATGCTTTAGCAACAAAAGATTAACTAAATATAAATTTTCCTATAGGGAAAGCAGGTTGTATCTTTAAAAAGTTAAAGGCAGGGAGTCACTGAGTGCAATTTAGAAACTAAAAAAGCAGACTTTAAATGGAAATAACTGATCAGGATAACGATTAATCCGAAGAATCCACAGAACCCTGACACAATGGACTGTCTCTCAGACACTGAAAATCCACTCTCTAAAGATCAGACCCAAAACAGCATACAGTACATGGGAAAAAGGAGAGGTTTGCTAGGACAATGTTTGTCTGCTTCTCTCTTGCACATGTTAAAGAGAAACATTTATTTTTTTTAAAGAATTTGCAAGGAGAGTTCCTGAACAACAGATAAGGAATAGTTGTGACAGAGATCATTATTTTCAGTCTCTATCTTGATAAAAATTCTGTTTCACTTGCATATGCCTCACTCTAGGAAAACCTAAAGAAAAAGATTTTAGGTTCATTTTTTATTCATGAAAAATGGGGAGACTGAGTCTCCCTAAATGGAGCCAGGGATCCATAATCCTGTTAACCATTGTGACCAATCCAGTGCCAGATCCTGACAAGGATTCTTGAAGAAAGAACACGACTACAGAATACATACATGCATTTAATAACCTTCTTCACCTTGTTTTTCAGAAACATACCAGACATAGGAAAATTATTGTAATATTTGACCGTTTTATATCAGGGAGATGGAAGAATCCAAGAGTATATTGGTCTGTCTTGTACTGCCTTTCCCAACAGGAAACATTTATTTAAAACACAGGGGGAGTTTTTTGAAGAAAGTGATAATGCAAGAAGTCGTTTAGATATCAGCATAAAAGCACAGTAATTTAAAAGTTACTTTGGTTTTCTTGTACTTCCTTTTGTTGATTTCTACTATAATCCTTCCTGCAACCAGATCATCATTCTCTTCTTTGTCTCTTCTTCCTCCCTGCTTATCTTCCCAGACAAAATGACATTTTGGATCTCTCCACACCATGGAATACCAAAAGGTAAGTATAAATGTTTATAAAATTAACTTACTAAATTCACCATTTACTTTCAACTTCTCACTCCTTACTCCTTTAAATCTCAGAAATAAAACATCAGTAGTGATATGAAATTCTGAAAGCTTGTGTTTCCTGTCTGGAAAACTCACATCTTTGTAAGACATTTTACAAAGAATGCTACTTTATTAAGAAGGAAAAGTCTATCAATGGAAATTTTTTTTGTAGACTCAACCTAAAAGGCCAAGAAAGACCACTTTCCATTGCAGGGAACTAATTTGAAGACATTTGTATTCTATTTTTAAAAATATTTGCTAGAAAACATCTAAGGACTGAACCAGACTTCACGCTCAGATCAATGTGGCTTTACAGAAGCCCTCTGAATTCACCCCTGAATTTGGTCCAGAGGTTGAATGTATTGAATGCTTGGGAGAAGAGAATGGTCTATAAAAGCAACACTTAGAAGAAGATAAACAGCAGGAGACTTTCCGCAGCAAATTCAAGAAGTGGAAAAAATAAACCCAGAAACAACCGTTTGAGAAAGTTAAACAGTAGGAGACTTTTAACAGAAATCACAAATAGCAGTGAGACAAAAATAAGACAGAAAAACAACTGCTAGAAAAGCTTAGCAGCAGGAAACACAACAACAAAACAGGAGTAAAAACAAGAATAAGGCAGGGAAACAGGAACTGAGGGAAGTTAACCAGCAAAAGGTTTCAGACAATGAAAAGTAACAGTTATACCAAAGTAAGCCAGAAAAAACAACAGCTAGGAGAAGATAAGGAAGATCATGGTGAAATCAAAGAAAAAAGCCTTTTCTAGAAGGAAAAAATCTTCAGTTCCTTTGGCATGGACTAGAGGTATGTATTCTGTCAGCCTCAGATAGTGACAGAGAAGAAAATACTGTACAGAATTGCTTGCACAGAAATGTCACTTTCAAAAGATAATGCTTTATAACAGTTTCCAAGGTTACGAATGGAAAAAAAGAAGACATATACATAACGTTTGTTTTATGTCTTCAGAAGATCCCCACTCTACATGTGGCTGGACTTTTAAGTAAAACCAGCTTCCTCGTACCCTACAAAGATTTCACAGAAGACCAGTATGTACTGGGAAAGCTCATTAACTTCCACTGTACACATCAAAGAAGCATTGCCATGAGAAAATCAGCATGGTTCCAAATAAGGAGATAGCAGGCTGGAAGAACAGGCAGTGGAAACGCAGACACAGTGTTAAAACTGGGGAAATGAAGAAATCAGGAGAAGTAGATTAGGAGTGAAAAACAGAAGCTATGAGTTTGTTTCCTTATTTATTATGGAAAAAAAAATCACTATATCAAAACTGCAATTTGAGGAAGGTTGGACTGGAGTATAGTAGGACGGCCAAGTCAAAGCAACTGAACGTTTAATCAAAATATATATTTACTAAAATATATTTACACGAAGATGGTTTCTGTCATGACTCATCTAAGTTTTGCATAAATTGCTTAAAATGTTTCTGCAGGTCAGGGAAAAGCACAGAAATGGACTCAGACTTCCTTTCCTGGAAATAAGGGTACGTGGACTGTACATAGAAACAGTATGGATGCTGACATTCAGTGAGCATGTCAACAGGGTGACAAGCTGAAAGAATTTGCATGGGACGTATCTTTCACAGCTCATCTGCCTTGCTGTGCAGGCAGACCACTTTCAGCTCTGGATTCAAGTGGAATTGGGAGATGCTACCTTGTACAGATGCAAACTACCATATATAATCTTCTTGGATATATCTTGCCTCTGTTGTGAAGAGGATTCTTCATTGCCACCAGACTCATACTTTTTGTATTCTCTTAATGACAAAGAAACATGCTAAGAGTCTGGAAAAATGAAAGGATACAAAACAACAGAAGTAAAAAATACTTTTAATAATCATTTTAGTTCGGAAATGTTCACTTATCCAAACCATTTTCCTGTCTTATTACATGTACTTTAATGAATTTATGTGACATTATCTTTGGTTATAAAAACATATTTTTGATTACAAGTAAGTATATTTCCCAATGGAGAAATACAGAACCAGAGGGACCACTCACAATTAACTGAACAGAATTACTTGTTTAGAAACATTATTTAATTTTGGCAAGTTTTGTGACACACAACTTGAGAACAAAAGAAAAAAATATGCAGGCAGCCCACACTAACTTTCATAAAGAGGAGGTATTAGAGCTGCATCTTATAAACCTCCCTTAAAAACAATCTGTGCAGTATCGTATAAACAAATACATGACACAGAAAATAGTTGGTTTCCAAATGATACTTCCTATCTGACATGGAGAAGTAGGCCTGATGTGCTTGGCAGAAGCACAATAACAAGCTGGCTTATTTAGAATTCATTTTGATCGTACACAGACAGAATTCTTCAAAAGTACTTCAGGCCAAAATGATGCAGAGCTGCTAAGAGTATTGGTTTTGTTCTGCCTATAACATGGATAAATTACACACAGCCTCCCCTGGGAGAGAAGACTCGCAACAGGGGGAAGTGTGTCCTGCAGAGCCCTGTTTCTACACTCTGCTTTGCAGATGGACAAAGACTAAGCCAAGACAAAGACTAAGCCCTTCATTATATTTTTTTTCCCTTTTAGAGTTGTAGAAAACACTAAACTTCTGTCTTCTTTTAGATTCTCTAGGATGCCTGTTTTCCTCCTTTTCATTAATGGATGAGAATTTGAACATCAAACTAGAAAACCTATTCTTTTTTTTTAAGCATTTGGGTAAAGGCATAATGATAGTTACAGGAGATGGGAGTATTATTTGTGTAGGAGGTCCCAGAATACGGCGGGGCAAAGTTTTCAACCAGTCCTCAAGATTAAGCAGCACTGAAATGATTACCATATATGTGTTGATTTGACATTTTGGTTAAAATAGTAATTTTAGCATTTTCTAAATGATGAGTTTGGATGTTTAATTTTTTTTCTATTTCAAATATTTGCAATTTTTTTGCATCTTGTTTGGATTCAGAAACTGTAAAAGCACTTAAACTTTATCAAATTCCACTGGTTTGGAATGTTTTGGGGTTTGTTGTGTTTTGGTTTGGTTTTTTTTTGTTTGTTTGTTTTGTTTTTAAATTAACTGACAATAATGTTTCTTCATTTCTCACTGTTAAGTAGAGTGATTTGTCATTTGGTGTGAAGGACCACTGAGGCAGGCTCAGCTACATGAGCAAAAAAGTACATAGGACCGAGAATGAAGATTTGGTGCAGTGTAATTTTTCTATACTTTTCCAACAGCCAGAAGAAAGTTTACTCCCCATTTCACCTGTTATCTGTGTGGGTGCTAGCAGGTTTTCAGCTGATCAGCTGGATAAATATGGATCTGATTCTGCATTAGTGAAACCAAATACAACCTTATTGTTAATTCAGTGAGAGACAGAGCATCTCTCCTTGTCTGAAACTGTTTCTTTTTTTTAGCTGAAAGTGAAGTTCTGAAGGTTGAAGATGCAAACTTAGTTAACCAAGAGTAAAAAGCGTATGTATTTGGCAATCCATTCTACTCTTTCAGATGAATTAGGAGTTTTCTTTATAGAAAAAGAAGTAACTAAACACACCCCCACACCCCAAAACTACAACACAACAAAAAACTCAACAACCTCTCATTTACTAAGGCATCAAAAGGAAACCATAGTTTCAAAGTACTTGAGCAAAGACAGTTAAACCCAGGGGTGGACAGCCTTCAGAGCTGTTTTGGGGTCTAATAATGGAATCACAGAATCACAGAATGTTAG
>NW_010138206.1:117912-124118 GCF_000699245.1 Pterocles gutturalis | reverse complement strand
CATTCCCCTCCCAGCCTGTGTCTGTGCTTCTGTATTAGGGTGAAGTTCACTCTAAGGTTTAGGGGGCAGTTAAGGGACCTTGCACAGCAGTGAGGCACTGCAAATGCACTTCTACTTCAGTTGCTTTCAGAGGCTTTGGCTCCCGGCTGCTGTATTGATCCCTCCAGCTTCTAAATAACTCTCGATTCAACACAGGCATCAATGAAAAGTCTACCGCCCTAATAAATCACATGAATATTTACACTGCCTTGTGTAAAATACATCTTTTGACTCATCAGGTGCTTTGTATTCCTGTTCCCTGTCTAGTTACTTCTGTCCTTCTCTTTACCTGTCACCGGGTGCCTGGGGGGAGCCGCTGACCCTTCCCTCAGCTCCCGCGAGCCGCAGTGAATTATCTGTGTTAAAACTCTCTTCTGTCAAGCTGCCAAATCTTTTGCATTAATCCTGAAAAATTACAATTAATGAGGGCTAAGAGGATCTTTCCACCTTTGTGTATGGCTCTGTGCAGTTGCAATGATCCCTGCTGCTCCGCCAGCATCCGAAGCCTCTTTGGATGGAGATGATCAGACAGACGGAGATGATCGGACAGAGAAGATGGGAGAGATCACAGTTAACAAGAGCCCATGGCCACCAGAGCATGGGATGTCCCCACCATGCGAAGGATCATGGCAACGTTTCAGGAGTTTAATGGCATTATTTAGATTTTCTCTGATCTGCTGTGATGTGAAGGATGGGGCTTGGAACCAGGTTGGTACAGGTCTGAAGCCCTGCTTTGAAGTTATTTTTGAAGTAACTTCACTGAGGCTCTGGGATTCAATTCCCAAGCTGTTACTGCAGCTGCAGAGACTCGGCTCCCTGAGGACTACCAAAAATTTAAAAATACCGTATTTTTTAAAACAAAACTAAGAACCAGAATTGGGAATCTCTTCGAGATATACATTATCCCTAAGTGTGAATTAGGGATCTCAGTCAGGTCTGGATCAATTAATCCTGACTGTGCACTGTGAAATACCTGTAGCAATCTTTCAGATTTGGAGAGACACCTGGTCACATTTTGAAGCACAGACTGGTTGCCATTCTCTCCTGACAATCCCACCTCCACTTGAGCTGCTGAACAGACCCAAGAAGGGTTTCTGTTCTTGATTTTTTGCCTTGATGTGACCAGCAAAAAACCTGATGGGTGTTTAACCTTCACTAAGCTACTGCTAACTTCTCTAGCCATTGGCAGTCACTGCCTCTGGTTGATTCAGCGCTCAGAAACTAAAGTGTCTCCTACAATTCAATGGGTGGCTGAGTCTTCTGCTCCTACTTTCACAAACCTCCTCATTGACATTTCCTCTTCAGGACTGTTTATCTGACACAATTCTTTTTTCCCCGTCAGTGTGTTCACTTGACTCTAGTCTGAGTTTATACAAGCCACTTCAGCATGAATGGAGCATTTGTGCATTTCCAGTTTTTCAGTCCCAGAAATAACCCTGCAGAAATTGCTAGAATTACAATGGGGAAAAAAGCAGTGGATGTCACAGGAGAAACAAGGTTTATTTCTTTATTTCCTTAGAGATGAGATGTTAGATAACTTACTGCTTCCCTGACTTATTAATTTCCACTGTCTTCAGTGGAATTATTTCCCATTTGAACTAATAATGAATTTAACTTGTGATTCCTAGGTTTAACCTATAAATTCAGCTAGCAGTAGCAGCACTTTTATTTTCCTCTCACTTTTAAATGCTTTTTAAAATCAGAGGATGCAAACAGAACCTGAAGATGAGAGCAGCCCAAGTATCCCCCACCCTGAGCAGACACGCCGGGGGAGAAATCTCTGCCTGTATAGGCGGGTACCTATAGATGGACAGCTATCCAGGTGGGGCAGGGTTAACTAGGTTAGCTAGGCAAGCAGCAATATAGAGCTGGCCAGGAGCACGCATCCTCACACGATGCATTCACACCATTTCAAGCACTTAATGGACTTCTAACCTCAGCTGGGGACTAGAGCTGCTGCTGTCACATAAAACCATAATGATTTTGAGGCAAAGGGAGACATTTCACAGCAGTTATTGCTGACATTAGAAATGTCCATACACCAGCCACACGACTCAGCTGTGGTACCCAAAGTCACACATCGGTGCTGGTCCAGCACTCCGGCAGAGCTCCCAGTTGTGCGCGCACTGGTTCACGCCGCATTAGTTCGGCTATGTCCACACTGCCATGTGTAGTGTGATGCTCACAGACCCACCTAGTCCTGATAAATCTCAAATCTTGTACAGGTAGTGGAGGCTTTGGTAGCAAGAGAAAAAATAGAAATCACTCAGTGTCAGGGCAGTGAACTGTGTTGGTCTGAAACTTATGAAGAACACCCTCAGTGCCTCCAGCTTATTTGAAGCAGAGCTTTTTGGTGGCATTTGACACCAATGTGTTCCTGCTAGTGGAGTCATCCGTTGGGGTCACAAACACACTAGAAGAGCTGAATGATCATAGAGAAAAGGCCAACTGTGGGAATAGCGGTATTCAAAGAGGTTTGCTTTGGAGAGACTTAAATACTAGATCTACGTGGGAAACACGTGGGATGGCGTGCGATTAAAAGATGTTGGATTTGGGAAGGGGTGGGAAAGAAAGCAGCAGTATCTTAGTGTACAAACACAGTGGGGCTTGTTTCAAAGAAACCTTGTCATTACAAAATAATGAGTTTTTGTGCAACTTACTATGAAACGGTGATTTAGCCTTTCTGGGGTGGAGATCACAGTGGTGTTCCTGAGCACCGAAGATCAGATGAGAGCAGGAGGCAGAGGAGAACACAGCATCCATGTGAAATTCCTGGGTCCTGGGGAAGAGAGACAGAATTTAGCCAGCGGCTCCTGAATACAAGAACCATTACGGTAATGGGATCCAGTGCACCACAAGTTGGGTGATGGATTTAACACACCCTTTGATGCAGGAGGCCCTCTCAGCACAGACCATCCCTGTGCCCACTGTTTCCAAAGGGACACAGCGCTGGCTGGAAGACCACCAGCCTTCTTTAGCTCCTGGCACTAGTTGTTCGGGTTGTGGGTAATTCTTCCTCTGAGAGGGCAAAATTGACTCCTTCCTGCGAGCACGTTGAAAAGGCATTTGTGGATGGCGATGATGCTGGGATAGTGGTGCTATTAAAATCAGCAGAGAAACAGCATTTAGCAGCTGGGAGGCGAAAGAAGCATTTTTGTCAGAAACACACAGGCTCTGCTTTGATGTTGCATTCAAGCCAAAGCAAGGGCATGTTTTAAATTCCCAATAATTTGAGTTTGTTTTTAAGTTCCTGAGCCTGGCTGAGCTCTTAAAGACAAGAGATCTTGCTCCTGGGGTTGGCTTTCCTAGGCAATCACAGCTCTGCTCAGAATACTATTTAAATACCAATTATTGTAATTCTCGGCAGAAATATTACAGGCATTCAGACTTTTTTTTCTTAACAGCCAAAGGGAGACATTTCCAGCATCTATCAAACCTCTTTTATTTTAATCCACATTAAAATCTCTTTCCAGACAGACTGGGCAACGGAGCATCATTTATCATTATAGTTTAAAGATTTGTCACAGCTGCCCCGTGCCAAGCCAACCTGTCTAGAGTAGCCTTTGGGAGGCAGGAGGGATGGCTGGAGAGAACAAAGAGCATCACAGCTAATGATGGAGAGTAGATAGGTGGGAAGCAGCAGAAGCAATATCCCATGCTTCCCTGCAAGCAGCAAATTCCCCATCAGTGGGGGACACACCCAAATCTTCCTCTGATTTTGTCATGGATGTGAGGAAGGACGGCATGTCTTGGGACTTGGCTGGGAACCAGCTGGCAGTCGCATCAGTGAAGAACTCCTGCCATGACGGTGAAGTCTCTCCTGTCTATGGTCACCCTTCTGCCGAGGTGTTGGCAGCCCTCCTGCTTACCCTGACTGTGGGTGGACACACAATTATTTGGTGCCTTGTCTGTTGGGACCCCACATCCGAACAGCAGTCTTCAGGAGGGTGACCAGGTCTCCTGCTGTCCAGAGTCATCGTGCTGCACGACAGGACTGCTCCAAAGCTGTCATTTTAATTTCCTTTAATGGTTGCCATCAGATCAGGGCAATTGCGATGAATGTCCTGGCACGATCGTTGAGTCAGGGGTTCTGCGATAGAAGTTTTAGTTGTTATTAACAGCCAGCATGAAGATTCTATGAAGTGTTTTTTAATTCTATGAACAGACGCTAGAGAAGAGCTGCTGTGTTATACAAAAAGAGACATGCTCATGGCTCCCTCCTCAACACAGGTGAGTGGCCATGAAGTGCAGCGAAGGAACCTGCTCTGCTCCTTGTGCCTGCAGAGCTGCTGCTTCTCCAGCCCAGCATGACTCTGGTTTCTGAAGGAAACAGGGTTTGTGAGCCTGACCTTGCCATCCAGCCTTCTTTCACTGCCTCTTTCCCCAAATAGTTTCAGCCAGACAGCTAATCTCAGCCAAATTTGGTAGAGGCAGGGGTTAAACAAGAGGGTTTTGGGCAAATCAGGGCAATGGTGAGATGCCTGCAGAGGGAAAGCAGCCCCACGGTCAGCCCGGGGGGGTGGTGCTGTGTTGGGGGCCAGGGAGCACACACATGCCATCCACCCAGGACCCACAGGGACGTCCTGCCAGGCAGGGACTGGGATGTTCACAGGCACATGGGGAGATTCAAGCTTTGCAAGGAGGGGAAAAAAAAAAAAAAAAAAGACTTTCCAGACATAGGGGCAACTGCAATGTTGGAGGAAGGGCAGGGAACACAAATCTCTTGCTCAAGCAACAACTTGCTCTTTTAACATGAAGAAGCAGCCAAATCTGGTGAATGCCAGCCCTGCTCCTGCCCAAACCCCATCAGCAACACCTCTACCCTGCTCCCAGCATGGGGAGACCAGTGCCTGTGCCCCCAGCCACTTCCCAAGATAACAGAATCTCTAGCTTGAGTTAAACTAAAAGCTGTCTCCCTTCCTCTTCTTTCTTCAGCTGCACCCATTGTAAAAGGAGCACAGCTGTGGTTCTGGCCCTCAGACTCTATAGGAGCTCGAGCAAAGTGTTTAATGTATTCTTAGCTTTTAAAATACTATTCATCAGCTGCAATCAAAGAAGAGAGCCAGCATCATGTTGCCAGCCAAATTAATCACAGCTCCCCCTGCACGCACGCCATCACGTTGTGTGCAGCAGTGGTGGTCTCCAGCCCACAGCTTAGCAGACACTGGAAAAGGCCAAGGTGGTAAATGGAAATCCTGGCTGCTCTTAATCATGTTGGTAATGACCAAGTCATCCATCATAGGCCTTCTCAAGTGCTCAGCAACCACAGCCCGAGGGTATATTTTTCAAAGAGTTCAATTCAGTGAGGTCTCTCAAAAGCTGGGTCACCATTATTCCCACTCACATGGAAGGAGGGTTTCTTCTGTCTGGCATTGACAGCGCATGTCAAATCAGCACCTCCCTCGAAAGTCTGGTTGCAATGAGTAAAGTCAATAAAATTTATGCAACTGAAAATTTCCCTGACCTTTAGAAGAAAACAAGCGAAGGAAAAACAAAACATGTCGATAGAACAGATTGGGAAAAAAAAACAGCATTTCTGCCATTTCCCTGCTCCTGGGATTTTTCACTGGGGACATGGTCAAAACACTTCAAAAATCCAGGCTTTCAAACTTCCTCAAAATGTTGGAACACTGAGAACTAATGAGAATTTTAGTGGTTACAGATTTCTGCTACAGACCTCCAAAGGACCCAAGACTTTCTGGCTATAGACACAAACCACGGAGGATCCTTGTGTGAACCAAGCCACACGCGAGCGGTAAAGATTCCCAATTCCCAGAAACAGCGCAGAACGAGCCACAGGCACGTCACCAAACCCCATCATCTCCCACCTGAGCAGCAACGTGTTGGGCACGGCATTTACACCGTGCCCCATTGCAAAGCCGATTGTGAAGCCCGTCCATGAAAATATTAGAGGCGCTTCCTCCGAGCACCAGCTGCGCGGTGCTATAACAATGATTCCATTTCACACCCGCGACAGAACGGAGTCAGACCTGTTTGATGCCACTGGAGGAGCTGATGGAAGCTTTAACACTTTTGAGGAGAGTTCAAGCCGATTTTACGGAAACGCGCCTTTGGGGAAATTGAAATGTCAAGCATAATTTGGCACTTGAAACATGAAGGAGAGCCGCTTTTCATTTGTTTTCATCTGCATCTTCCCCTTCTCTGAA
>NW_010138206.1:116186-117881 GCF_000699245.1 Pterocles gutturalis | reverse complement strand
ACATGCTCCATTTCCTGCTCTTCCCTAAGCTTTCATTAGGCAATACTGAAATCTGCTGGATTGGAGGAATCTCTAAGGATAAACAAGTATCTGGCATTAACTGCTTCTGTAAAAGTCAATTTGACATGTCTCGCTATTCTTCCATTCTTGTTAGCGAAACCAGTCCAAAACAAGCTATTCCCTGTTATCTTTTCCCATCCATTCATTTGATCTCTCCTGTAAGACTGGAGGATTACTGCTCACCAGGCTAATTCTTAAGAGATATGGGCTCACTTGGAAAAAAAAAAAAAAGGTTTTTAATCTAGGTTTCAATCTCAGAGCTGGTCTCTGGGGTTGCAGACATGCAATCTGACAGCAGCACAGATTCAGCTGGTTCCTGGCAGGCAGCAGGAGGGCACGGGGCCATCGGAAGGACTGGGAAAGGGGTGAGTCTGCTCTCCCCCGAAAATAGAAGCGCTCTCACAGCTGTCAGCATGGGAAGGAAAAACAGGAGTTGGCAAACAGGCCTCTGCTAGGTGCAGCTCCTGGGAACGCTGATAATGTGTTCTTGGGAGATAAACTTTTAATTCTTCTCATCATCTGAGTAATTTCTGGTGAGGCAGAGCCCCATGATACTCAGAATTGTTCCCACCAGGATTTTCCACGAGGCAGTGCCTGCTTCTTATATCCCTGTGACAATTGCTTGTGGCAACTTCAAAATTTTGACTGAAGTTAATTTTCAGAGAAAAGTCAAAAGAATTTTCAGTAAGATAGAAACATGTTGATTTCTGACGTCACAATTTCCTTAAAACTGCTCTCATTGCATAGCCATTATAAAATATAACTTAGAATAAAAAACGCAGAGTCACACCAATATGAAACGTTTCAACTTGGTAAAGAAAATGGTTTAAATCCACTTGAAACACATCTTTAGTTTGGAGGGGTTTGGAACATCAGTTTTCATAAAATTTTGTTTTAAATGTTCAGATGTTTTAGTATGAGGAAAAAAAGAGGTTTTTCAGATTACCCCACAAAGTAAAAAATCCATTTGCTACAAACCTTGAAAGTAACCTTAAGTGACCGGTACTATTTCCACCTTCGACAAGGAGCTGCAAAGTCCATTTAGTGTGAAAGCCTGGCTGAATTCTGGATAAAACAGAAGGACTAGAATCAGCAAAATTTTCTGGTTGGCTCAACAGGACAACTTTAGGAAATGTCACTTGAAAACCTCCCTTAAGTTCCTCCATCAGCACCCGAGCAGCTCTCCTCACCTCGGGATGCTTGCTCCGTCAAACAACCGGTGGGTTTGTGTGGCTCCAGCTGCAGGAGTGCATTCATACAGGGCTACCCCGCGTCGCTGGATGCAGAGCCTTTACACTGATGACTAATTTATGCCAGGGAAAGTGGATTGGATTTGAAACAAAACCCATTGATTTTACATCATTGCTGCACACCAGCCCTGCCACCAGAATTAATGCTCAGCAAACAAAACCGGGGCTTCTTGCTCCTCTCTTGGCAGGGGAACGCGACACAGCCATTACTGGGGCTCTCCTTCATCCCTGCTGGCAGCTGCCAGAGCAATAACAGTTTTAGGGTGGTGCACACCACGCTGGAACCCCAGACCCGGGCTTCATACATCATCCTGCCACAGAAACGCACTTTGGCAGCAGCTCAGAGAAGCACCAAGTGCTTAGAATCATAGAATCACTGAATGGT
>NW_010138206.1:103536-115680 GCF_000699245.1 Pterocles gutturalis | reverse complement strand
CTGGGGGCCCCACAGCTGAACACAGTACTGCAGGTGGGGTGTCACGAGAGCAGAGCAGAGGGGGACAATCCCCTCCTTCGACCTGCTGCTAATGCTTCTTTTGAAGCAGCCGAGGGTACACTTGCCTAAGTCCTACTCAAACCAATGTTTTGGGGTGTTTCTGCAAATTAGCAGCATGCCAAACCAGCAGCAATGGCTTAGGATGGACACCTGCATGGACGAGGAATGCCTGTGAGAGCCTGTCTGCAGGACAGGGCTAAATGGAAGAATTCCAGGTCCCTGCGCTGCCTCCCCTGACAGCCGCGGCTTCCTGTATGGAAAGGATTTCTTTCCTGAGGTAGCAGGTTGTTTTACACAAGTTTAAAAAAAAAAATAAAAAAAGTCTTCTGGGTATCATCGGCAGGAAGAGCCCTGCATGCAGTGCTTCATGCCTGTCTCGTGAAAGGGAAAAAATATAACCAGCTTCACCGGTTAAGGAGTGTATTCCTCCTTGTGGGTGGATAAGATATCTCTCAAGTGAACGACTTGGGTATTTATTATGTCAGATTAAACCACTTCAGTTACTGGTTCAGATTAGAACAAAACTGGAAAAACAACCACTTACTAGATATTAATTTTATCTTACAGATTCTATTGTAAATGGGATACAGGCCCCTACATATATACCACAATCCTTAAAATAGCTCCATCTAAATGCAAATGCGGACCTCTGCCTAACACAGAGCTGAAAGCCTTCCCATTAACACGCCAAGAGATAGGGGAATTAATTTAATGCTTAAAAATTCCCAAGGATAAGAGGAACTTCTGTTCATATCTAGCATCATTTTCTCTTCAGGACCAAAGCACCCATAAGATGGTAATTTTTAGCTTTTTCAAACTTTCTGAGGGAAAAGACAGCACAACTTCTCTCTAGAAATTACTTTACAGGCTCTGCTCTGTTGACCAAAGTGCAGGTATGTATAGACTTGGTAAGGGATGCCCAGGGAAAGACAAAATCAAGATGACTACAGTGCAGGAAGGTTGCTGGGATTCAATTACGCATCTTTGCAAACTAATGAAAAACAGAGACAGAACTCGACAGCGTTCATCTCTCACCAGCATCATCTTTTCTATCTGCTCCTTTAAGCCCCTCAAGCTCAGGGGTCTCACTCTATCTACCAGGTATGAACACAAACGCAGGGTGAGACACCGACCTCTCTTTGGAGGACTTTAGTGATCGCCCAGCGGCATGTGGAAGGTGCAGTTACTATACATGTTGTATCTGCGGGCATACGTGGCCTGGAAAGCAAAACCCAGCTCCATCTCAGAGAAAACCCTCGTGTAAGCACAGCGGCTCACGGTGCCCAGTGTGTCCCCACTGCAGCTCCCAGCCCAAGGGTACGGGAGGACAGAGGGGAGGGATGTTGGTCTGGCTGTGCTCTGAAACAGAAGCATGGGGAAGTATTCTCTGCAAATACATCTCCGTTTGGATTCCCAGGTGCCAGGCAGAAAAACTGACACACAGGCGGCTTTGCTGCCTTCTGCTCCGTCGTGGGAATTAAATTCTTCGAAGTAGCTATATCCATTTGTATCAAAAAAAGCACATAGTACATGGCAAATGGATCTATTTTTTCAATATTTATGAATCTTCACTAACTGCTTTCATTAAACTTGGTGCCTTTTCACAAAAATATAAATAATCCAAAGTTTCTCTGCAAGAGTATTTACAGGGGAGAAAAAAAAAAAAAAAAAAAGGAAGAGTCACGCACTTACTTGCACGGGCATCTCAGTGGGAAGAAGCATCCACCTGAGTACTCATACCATGAGTGCCTGGAATTAACATCTTGGAAGCCACAAGGTTGGAAATCATCACATCCAGACATAGAAACATCATCACTGAAAACCTAGACAAGTGAAGGAAATATTCAAGCCACTTCCAACAGACTTGTACTCTGAAGTATGTCTTTTCCTCTAATCCAGTTCAGAAACCAAACACATTAACGACAACAAGGTTGTGTTGATGTCAAAGATAAATTATTGTTGAAGCAGCAGTGAGTTACATCTCTGCAGGTGTGCTTTTACCCAATTCAACCACAGGCTGAATTTACCCAAAAAACCCCTAGAGCAGGGCACTTCGACAAGGAACTGCTGTACTTCTGCTCTCTGAGGTGTGTTTTACATCGCACGGCACTGTCCATGCTTTTCTTGAGGTTGTTCTTATTTTCTATTGGGAGCAACATTTTTGAGTCCGTGCTAAACACAACTGGCTACTGCATTGCTCCAAAGGTTACCGCTGCCACAGCTAGGAGCTCTGCAAGGGCGCCAGAGCTAGCTCCTCTCATAAATATGTACATATTTTAGATGTAATGAAAAAAATTTTTAAGCCGTTTTCTCTCCAGATCTTGTCCTGCCAGTGCTGAGTATTTTCTGTGCAAGAACTCAGTGGCTGGGTCTTTCGTGATGAATCATTTGCAAGATAATGCCCTACATGGCATAAGAAAAAAATAAAATGACTTCTCATGGCAAACGGATGTGCCTCAATTTAGGGAACTCTCCAGCTCCCTGAGTGCAGGGTCAGTGTTGCTGAGTGTAGAACAAAGCTGATGGGTCTGGCCTGGCCTTTGATAGTCAGCAACATATAAGAGTGATTTAAAGAGACCTGTGAAATTTGGGAAACGAAAGACTCACTGCAGCTGTAAACTGGTGAAGAGCCTGCTATAGCCTGAAAAGACGGTGTAAAACTCTACGTGTAAATCACTGCCATAAAAACATCATTTTCCCCAAACAGCTTTTGTTACTTCATGAAATACAACACTTGCCAATGTATTCCTGTAATCTATACAAGCTTTATGAAATATTGACATTACTGGCGCTACTGATATTCCCATAGTAATTATCTTTTGTAATAATTAAACAATATGGCACAAAATCTGGTGAGGGTTGTTCCTGATAACTAACCTTTTAGACTCCATTTACTTTCTACTCTTACGGAAACAAATGCCTCCTTTTAAAGACTAAAAACTGCTGTTCTTCAAAATGTTCACTGGACTCTGTTAACAGGACATTATGTGAAAGCAGGATTCTATTTTCTCTGGGGCTTACGTTTTTTTCCTTTTAACTATTTATTTAGCTCAAATTACATCAAATTATGAACTGAAGTTGAAGACTGTACTCAATTTATACTCATTAAGGATCTGCTTTTCTAAATAGGAAGCTCTTGTGGAAATCTTCCCTGACCCCTGCACCACAAATACTTACTTTGCAACACACAGGAATCCAGTCTCTCCCTGTTCTCCTTGGTTTTGAGCCTTGTGGATTCCAGGTTTGGCTCCATGTAGAGTCAAAAAAAATATAAAATTTCAAACAGTCATTGCAAAGCACTCCTGCTTTACTAACAAGAACTCTCATTTATACCCAGGATCTGAGCTTGAAGGGATCTTGAAACATCAGAAGTAGTTGGTGAGAGCTCGAGACATTTTCAGTGAGATCTGGCAGATAAAAAGAAGATACAGGAAAACCACAGGATAAAAGCTAAAGAAGAAAAGTAATCCCAAAATAACTCTGTTTGGAGTGTTCTTCTGGAAGAGTTATTATACTGCACAGTATGGCAAAACATCAAAGAGGGAATATTTCAACCAAATTACTTGTGAGCTGAATTTCTCATCTCCTTCCAGATCGTCACAACTTGCTGGTTTTCTTGACACAGCCCTGTGGTCAAATGTGGAAGTGTAGGACTCAACGGGAGAGGGCTTCTTGTGCATCCAACCTTGGCAACACGGGGAGAAAAGCAGAACTGTTAATTCCACAGCCATCCTTCCCCAGAAATTCTGCTCTGCCACCCAGATCCACACAGCACCATTTCCTGCAGCATTTTGAACACTCATATTTTCCTTTGCAAGGGTCTTCCCTTTTCTTCCCATTTGCACACACAGGTATGGCCCCAGTCCAGCAGTGAGTTTGTGCAAGAGGGTATCTCCAGTTCACCCCAGTCTCACCAGTACCTGTTGGGCTGATGGACCTTTTGTCACAGACCTTTGCTGGCTCCAGGTCTTGATGAGGAACTGGCCAAGCCATCATAAATAGGATTTTCCTCTTCCTAAAGATCAGTGGTGGTTTATTTATTTCAAGAAGTTCTAGTTGTGGCTTTAAGTGTGTGATATTATGGGTCAAGCTAGGAAAACGTTTTCAGATTATAGCCCGGGACATTTTCAGAAGTGGATTTAAACAGCTTTTGACCAGTGCAAATCCTGCCTCTTCACATTCATGTTTCCTCCTCGTGCCCCCCACTGCCTCTCTCTCTCGCATAGCCCTGCGCTCACAGAGCAAGTCCTTGAGATTAACCACAATATGATTACATTTTAATTGAGGCCAGCTTAGTGTGGGGACATCCTTTTAACTCAGGAGGCCTCAATTCCACAGAACCATAATGAACTAATAATGAATGTGCTAAAGTCATTAAATCAAAATTCATAAAAGGGTGAATATTGCTTTATTTTATAATAAAGCAATTAAAATCCCATATACTGTAATAGATACTACTAAGGTGCACTAAGTGTTCTTTTAGGAGGTTAGTGTTTAATGCCACCGCACACGAATTTGGGGATCTTTTCAAAATAGGACTGCTACACTATTAATAGATGATCAGGACTCTTTTCACGTCTCCTTTGGTTCAGCACTATTGCCTGCTTTAAGAACTACCGGCATGATTTCTTTTGTAGGTTTTGTAGAACTAGTTAATTATAATAAATCACAACTTGCATGGTAAGTAACTGACTTTCAAGCAGTGGAGCATGGTACCATTACAGACATGCTACTTTTTGATTCAGGTTCTTTCACGATTCCTTTCATCATGACAACCCCTTCCCATCTCTGATGCTCTGCTCCTTGGGGGTTAGCAGCCCCAGCTCACAGCAGCAGAGAAAGCACACGATGGGTCAGTCTGACTTTGCAAGTCAGCCCTGGCTAGGGGAAAAGTACTTCAGAAAAATGCATGTCTTGATGTAGGATCACTTGATCTTCATGTGGTCTTTGCTCCAAGGGAAATGCAAGTGAACAGCCCTGCACTATTTTAAAAACAGACCTCATTGCCACAGGAATTGGAAAAGCAATGGTTACGTGTGGACTCAGAGAGGGCAAAGGTCAATTAACAGAGAGGTCTTCAGCCGTATGTTAACCCTGGTGGACTGGACACATACAATCACAGAATGGTTTGGGTTGGAAGGGACCTTAAAGCCCATCCAGTCCCATCCCCTGCCATGGGCAGGGACACCTCCCACTAGCCCAGGTTGCCCAAAGCCTCATCCAGCCTGGCCTTGAACCCCTCCAGGGATGGGGCATCCACAGCTTCTCTGGGCACCCTGGGCCACTGCCTCAGCACCCTCACAGGAAAAAAGTTTCTTCCTAATATCTCATCTAAATTTCCCCTCTTCCAGTTTAAATCCATTACTCCTTGTCCTGTCCCTGCCCCCCCATCTCTCCTGTAGCCCCCTTTCAGCACTGGAAGCTGCTCTAAGGTCTCCCCGGAGCCTTCTCTTCTCCAGGCTGCACACCCCCAACACTCTCAGCCTGTCCTCATCTTCTGGTTCACCTGGTCCCTCGCGTGCTGCTCAGCGGGAGCCGCTGGTGTGTGCTGGGAAAGGCCCACCATGCAGAACCACACAATGGGAGCAGCGCTGGAGTCCTCAGCCAGGTCCTCGCCAGGGCAGGCTCAGAGCGGTGTGCATGAATCCTGGGTCCCTCTCCCCTTGGCCCCGCCACAAAACACTCCCCAGCTCTACTTATTTCTGCTCAGCCCTTGCAAAGTGGCCACTGTGGGAGCCAGACCCTCAGGAGAGCTCGCTCTCTCTCATGTTCCCACCCAGGAGAGCCCCTTCCCTGAGGGGCTACAATCCACCCACGCAATGGCTGAGAAGAAAGAAGAGGCACAAAACAACTGGGACCAGACAAACCGGTCAGCAGCAAACCAGAAACATCACCGACCTGTGCCAGTGCCTGCTGCACCAGATCTTCCTGTCTCCTGAGGGCCTCTGGCCTCTGTTCAGGAAAAAAATCATTATTGTGAGACAAATAGCTGGGATCTCAGCATAAGACAGTATACTGTTACTCACCAATTCACACAAGTAACAAATGTTCTTCCTTTCAACGGCACAGTCACAGAAACCCAAGACTTTGAACACTGCTCAGGAAGAGAGAGCGACAGAAAGCGTGTCCCAGGGCAGGCGGGCACGTGTGCCTGTGCGAAAGAGAAGAGACTGGCAGAAAAAGAATTATTAAATAGTACATGGGATTATCTGGAGAAGATGATACAAGAACAGACAGATTAAAGGAACACTAAGTATTTATTACAAAGTCCCTCATATCATCTGCAATAACACATACCGTAGCTGCCACTGAATAATACAGGCAACAGCCCGTTGCTGAGATTGCTCTCTGAGTTGGATAAAACAGAATTAGAGGCTTTTATCCACTGGAGGCCATGCGCTGTTATACATAATAATCAAAATCACTCAGAAAAGAGAGATAAATAGCTCAGTGATCACTGTAACTACCCGAGATAGAACACGTTACGTCCAGGTTACCGCAGGCCTTCCTGTTCGCCGAGGGGTGGGAAGGCACCGGGCGATTGCCGCCCTGCTTCTCCCCAGTGTGGGTGCCGGTGAAGGGACAAGCCCAGAGGGATCCAAGGACTTCAGCCCATAAAGGACCAAACCTGGGGGCTCCTGGTGAGCCCTTGGGCTGTGCAACAGGCCATGAGCCAGTCTGTGGTACGCCGGCTTGAGGGTAATGTACAGCGTGCCTTAGGCACGGCTGAAATCCTTCTTCTGGGTCTGTATTGCTGTACGTGGGTCGCTACACGAGTGCATTAACGCACTGTTCAGACAGTCTGACCTCAGAGTTAGCCAGGAACACGTTATTGCAACCCAACAGTTGACCTCTCGAGCCCATTTCTGCTGTCCCACGCACACCAGTCCCTTGCAGCCGGCAGAGCGGATGCGGTCCGGGGTTCCCCAGGAAGGTTAACAACAAATTTACTCAAACGGTAAATCTCCTCACTGTGGCAAATCAGCCCTTGATGTTGACTCATGTCCAACGTGTTACACGCAGGCAGGAAAACAGAGGACTGTCAAAACCTGTCGCCGTGCAGCTGCGTTGCATCTCCTTTCCAGAGCTGAGCCCCTCGTACTGGTTTCATGGCATGGCAGAAACTCCCACCAAAACCAGGTTTCCATGTGGTTGGGTGATGGTCACCAGAACCAAAGAGGTCCTTTGCAGGGGTGGGGAAGGGGAGAAAAGGGCTTGGGAAGAAAACTGCTTCAGGACAGCAACTTTCTAACTGGATACAGTGAATTTTTTCAGAACTCGCATTGGTAGGTACTATCCCAGAGAACATCATCATTAAGGTTGGAAAAGACCTCAAGGATCATCAAGTCCAAACGTCAACCCAACACCACCTCACCCACTAAACCACGTCCCGAAGCAAAGGTAACAGTACAATACTCCTGAGGGTATCCTGTGAGCAGCTCCTCCCGTTGTGGGGCAGCTTTGGGCAGCTGTGCTGATTTACACAGCCTGAGCCGGACGGCGCAGCACGCGGAGCGCAGGCTGCAGATACACCCTGGGCTGCGGATATAAGCCATGAAAGTTAAAATTAAAGGGCCAGGTTCTCTGCTGGCTCCATTCCACAGACAGAAGCTGGTTTATTGGCATTTAGCAGAGTAAACCTTCCCCTCTCGGATTGCTATTCCCGTATTTACTTTCGGAGGTTTTGCACAGGCGGTTCCCACTGGCACGGGCAGAAATTACCCAGAGCAATCCGCCACGAACTGAAGAGAGCGCGGATCCCTTGGAGTATTGTATTGCTTAGCTTCTCATACATACCGAGGAGAGCATCGCCGATCCACCGCAGGAAACCCAGGTGCTGAATTCATCTAACAAGCTGCTTAAAACTCTGAACAGATGTTTCTGTGTCTTCCCTGCTTCTTGAGCAGTCTGTGTGGAAGCATGAGCAGATTTACAATAGAGCAGATGCATGAACCATCCATGCTTTAATATCAAGGCCTGAGTCATTGGAAAATGGTTTATGACTACTGCGTGTGCATATAATTTGAGCAATGTGCCGGGGGGATATAAGATCAACTTTGTCCGTAATGGAAATATAGATTGACCAGGGTAGAGCCAAAGCGAGGGTAGCAAAATTCACACTGAAATGAAAAATTATACTTGTCTTGGTATGTTCCCTGCTCCTGCAATGACTCATGAAAATGTAGATTGGGTATTTAAGCTGAATCTCATCCAGTGCCCAGAGAGGTGTACGAAACAACTCATTGATTTCAGTGGATATTTTATCTGGGGTCCTTAACTTGCCAAAGATTATGGAAGGATGGTAGATAGACCAGTAAACACACTGAGAGCTATTAAAGCCTGGAAAAGCTAATTCTCACTCACATTATCTCTTTTTTTATACTCCCAGAGTGGTGAAAACATGTCTTGGTGTCCACAATTTCTGACTGCAGCATCATCAAGCCCCAGAGTTCCCAACATGAAACTGGTTTGAAGAGCAGACATGATTTAAAAAAACATTCCCAGAACTACCGCATTTTCCTAGTGCTTCCTGACCCATTGGGATTTACTACTTGCAAACTACTACTTCACAGGAAAAAGTGAAACTGGAGATTCTAATGTGCTCACATAACTCCAGGAGCTGAGGTTTAACGAGAAATCCCAGCACCTGAGCTCTAGGTTAGAGGAGGTGAATCCCACCTGAGATGACGACAGTTCCAATAGCTGCACCATGGCAGTGGGACAGGATACACATCCATGGGGTTCCAGGTGGCCCAGTAAGGTGGCCTTAGCATGCTTTTCTGGCTTCTTTCTTCATAAAGCTGGATGTCCTGAACTCTTAGGATTATTCAAACGCCTTAACAGTGGTTCTCAAGGCGACTAAGACACAATCACAGGAAGATGAATCAGCCAACCACGAGCCCGTAGCTCTACAGTGGATTTGGAAAAGTGTATATTTAAAAATGTATTTCTCCCCTCCCCATTTGTCCTTGGATTGAGGCATGTGATGAGGATGAGCCTTTACAATATCATCTTGATATTGTAAAAAAAAAACCAAAAAGAAACAAGCAAAAAACCCAAACACACCCAACCAAACCATGTCCCCCCCCAATTTCAAGGAAGTTGGAGATGGAGGTTGAAGTCCCAAAGACTCAAAGCTTCTGAAAGTGTGGAGCACCTGAACATGTGGTCTTCTAGGTGGGCATGTCCCAAATTACTGCCTCTGTTGAAGAAACTAATACCACATAGACCAACAAGCCCCAGAGAATCCTCAGGGAGAGTTTCACAAGCATCAAACACACTAATGCCCAAGAACCACTTGTTTAATACACACAAGACAGGCTTATTTTCTCAGGTAATGTACAGTAATAGCCAGTTATTAATCCTTTCAAGTGTAAACTGGATTTTCTAGGTACCACAGACATCGCTGACAGGGAAGTCACTGAAGCCTGGCACCAGACACTGTAGGAGAAATCCTGCTCTCACGGCCATGCAGGGGAACTCTGTCCCATATGGACGTGATTTCGTCTCTCCATGTGAGCCACAGATCTCAAACCAACTGGTCATCTCAGTGTTACCATTTCAAAGACTTGCTTACATCAAATATCCCAGGACATTTATAAAGTTAGGAAGAGATTCACTGCAAGCAATGGAGACCTCTGCTTCCGTTAAGCGCTTACTCACACCCACTGCATTTCACATATTGCATTTCCTGATGAAATGTGTTCCATTATTTATGAAATATTAAACGTGAAAAGCAGAGCTATAACAAATGAATTATACAGTGTTGCAAAAGCTATCATCATGTCCGGTTTTCTTTTGGCATTTCAATATATAAATATTATACCAAGGAGCTTTTACCCTAACGGATAATTGCCTGCAGTGCGTACTTAACCTCTGTCCACTTCAGTTGACTTGGTAGTGCTACCTACGTACATCAAACAGCGGTTCATTCAAATTGGCAACACAGGAGAGGCATGTGGCCAAATTCCTTCTTTCCTGCAAAGCTCCACTCTACCGGATTTGAATAGTGATGCAAACGAGAACCCATGCCACTTAGACTAATTGGGCTGGATCCTCAGTTAGCCCATTCTGCTTACACCAGGGGACATATCCTGAATCTAGGTTAACAGTTAATCAGACACCATAAAAAGCTGGTTATTGGACCCAGGCAGATTGCAATTAACTACTGGCAAACAATCTCACCTGATGTAACATACTTTGACTCTATCAAACATGAAGCTTCTTGGGGAAAAAAAAGATAAAATATATATATATATACACAAAACCGCATTTCATAAAGACAGCGCACATCCCCCTCTCCATGTAGGAAAGCCATGCTGACCACCTTTCTCCAGGGAAAGAAAAATACGTCCCTTAAACTTTCAGAGAAAGGAAAGATGGCAGGCTGCTAGAAACAGCCGTTTGCTCCCCTCCAACTCTCACACCTGTGCTCCATGACAAGTGAGACACTGAAGTTCATCTTTGGTTTTTGGCAATCTCTTGGTCAAGACATGGCCAAGCAGGAGAAGAGGCCATCCAGAGATGTGGCCATGCCAACCCCAGCTAACTCTTGGCAAGGAGGAGCAAGACCTTGCTTTGCTCTGTGTCCTCTGTTTGCCTTTGGACACGTCACACAGTCCCTGACTTCTTACAGGAGATTTTATTTCACTGATTACCAAGCACCTGAATCCCTTTGCTCACATTTTTACTTCTGACCTGGAGGCTGCTCCCACCTCTTCACGTGGACACCAGACATGATGCCACCCCTCCACCTTGCTACAGCATCACACACATGGTTTCACTGGAGACTAATATTCAAGAGCTCAAGAATCACAATAATAGAACCAAACACTAAACAGAAAAAGTGATTTATCTCAGACAGGGAGAAGAGTAAGCCTATATAACTCTTAGCAAGTGGCCCTGGGAGCAGCTCTTTGAAGGAGCCTATTCACGCAGGAGTTGGGAGGGCAGCTGCACTGTCCGGTTTGCTAGTGTAGAACTAGTCCAAGTGCACCCAACTACTCCATTGGACAAGCTTGACACACACAAGGGTCAAATTCATCTCACTGCTCTTAGTTATTGATATCAGGAGGAATGTTTTCCTGTGCGGGGGGTGAGGCAGTGGCCCAGGTTGCCCAGAGAAGCTGTGGATGCCCCATCCCTGGAGGGGTTCAAGGCCAGGCTGGATGAGGCTTTGAGCAACCTGGGCTGGTGGGAGGTGTCCCTGCCCATGGCAGGGGGTGGCACTGGATGGGCTTTAAGGGGCCTTCCAACCCAAACCATCCTGTGATTCTATGACTCTACAAGTGAGCGGCCTCGGCTCCCTTGACAGCCAGCAAAGCCCAGGGAAGTCCCATGGGGCAGCTCAACCCACCCTACAGCCACTGGGTAAACTGAACCCTGGAGCAGCCTGGTTTTCCTCATCAATTCTAGAGGGACACTAAATGGCTCCTTACAGCAGGTAAGTCACTACGGACATCTCTGGCTATGCAGACAGCTTGGCACGGGCAGCCCCACAGCCAGCCTAGAGATCCCCCCAAAGCAGGAAGAAAACAGGAGCTCAGAGAAGACAAATACACCTGGTCCAGTGCCAGTACAGCATCATTCAGAATCCATTCTGGAGACAGAGGCTTTCAGTAAAGAGTAGCAACCACAGATACGTGACAGCCAGAAGAGCTCTCCTGCTGTCTGGTGGCAGGATGGTGGTTGGCAACCAGCATCTGCAAGGCTTATGTTCTGCCTCTCTCCTCAAAGTTCTCACAGCTTCCTACCAGCCCCAGGTTGGCTCACCCAGGGCAGCATCTGAGACTCGTGAAGGTAAAGGCTAAGCCCAGAACTGGCCCCATGCCAAGGGATGTAGCCTGGTATGCCAGGCAGCGCACTTGCAATGACGTCTGGAGATGTTCTGCCTGTCCAGCCCTTTCATGCAGAATCACTTACGCGTCTTCCCTGCTTTCATATTCAGCAGGGAGCTGTTTGCTTCATTTAAAAGGCCGGGTAACGTGTTGCTGCTAAAGTGCATCCATGATGAAGCCGAGTTCACCTTTCTTCCACGCTGTCTCCGGCAAGAGGAGCACAGTGTCTTCCTCAGCAGGTTCAGCA
>NW_010138206.1:93571-103525 GCF_000699245.1 Pterocles gutturalis | reverse complement strand
CTCCTCTAGGCCAGGCATCGCTGCCTGCTCCTGGGAGCGTACTCAGAGACAAGGGGACACAAAGCAAGCATTTCCAGCTCCACGCAACGCTCACTGAGATCTACATTCCCAGTGTTATCTTTGCACTCTCCCGAAGTGCAATTACCTCCTCATTTTGCAGCTCTTTGTGCCCGTTTAATCTCTCCCATTTTGTTTCTGACATCTCCAATAATCCAGCCCTGACACTCCTTATAGATACTGCAATTACAACAGCGAGCAGCCCTTGACAGGATGACTTGTATTTTGCTTCCTTCCTGTAACTCTCAAGCCACCAGACGTGGCTACATGAAATGGCAAAAGAAACCATCACTGATGATTTATACGGGTCCCCAGCAGATAGTGACAGTGCTATATATCTGTCCCAGCCAATTAAACGCCTGGAAGCTATCCAGAATAGGCTACCCGAGGTAGAATTTACATGTGTTTCTGTCTTCAGCAATAACTCACCTGTGCTTTTCCCTTTCTTTCCTTATATTTAGGTCAGACACTTTGCTGTTGTCACTCTCCTGCCTTCCCACCCCACGTCACGCACTCTGCACCTGAGGGAACTGGTCCTCAGGTTTTGACATGCCCGTGATGGTGGGGAGCATGGTGCAAGACATCAGAAGCAGAACAGTCCCCAAAAGCCTTGACAAATGGGCACTTTGCTCCAGCCATCACAGAAACGGGCCAAGGAATTAGCAATACCTTCTGGCCAATCCCAAGGATAATTCATTAGCTTGCAGAAAACATCTCCACACAATGCAAGGCAACATCAGATATCCTTCACTACTCTCACAGTATATGCTGGGATGTGTCATATTCCCTCTTTCTTGGGCAAGAAATTACAACCTCCACTTGCTCCAGCAGAATCCAAAGGGACCGCTGACTGACTATAAAAACAGAATGAGCCTCCTGGTAACCCTGACAGCTAATGTATTGAGGTCTTGCATCTTCCTTTCACCATTTGCAGCAAAAACTAAGCCCAGCAAGTATATACACAGATTCAAATATAACGGGTTTCCTGATCTCTGGTGTCAGTTAATCCCGAGCTAAGGTGAAGTCTCAGGAATAATTGAATCCTTCCAGAACAGGTTTGATTTGTAAGAGGGTAAAAGGATTTAGGCATTCTACTGCCACTGAGTTTGTTTACACCTTATTTATAGAACATTAATCCCGCGCTTTAGGAGTTCTAGTTACCTGCAGGAATCAGGAGGGATTATTTTCCCCTGCTGATGCACAACTTGCCTTTTCAGCTGCCTCCTGGTTTTCTGGCTCTCTTCCAAAGCGGTGATTTTTAAACTCATCCTCAAACGTGGAGTAAGGCAAGACTCATGCCTACCTAATGTGTAGGAGTTGAAGAAAAACAAATATCATCCTTTGCACTGCTGGTCCCTGCAGAGCATCCTGCTGGAGCTGGCCCTGACCTTGGTACCCGCTGAGAACCAAAGGGTCTCTCTAAGTGGAGACATCATGCCCCGCCTTACCTGTATTTATCCCTCTGCAAAGCACTTACACACACCAGGAGATTCCCTCAGCACCAGGGAGCTGCACACAGGGGTTAAAGACACCTTTTGGAGGGGTTCAAGGAGGGATTTTCTGCTGCAGCTCGGAGGAGGCGTGGGGCCGCGTGGCCAAGGAGGAGCTGGGAGAAGAGGCAGAGCCCAACATCTGTTTCCCAGCCAAGCAGTCGTGCTCTCTTCGGGTGACCTTGAACACGTGCCATCAGCAGCACACTTGGAAACATCTACTCTGCAGTGAGGATAATTAAACCAACCCACCTCACAGGTGTTGGGGAGGCTTCTCTTCCATGGTGATTTGTGACTGTCACAGCACAGCGCACATGCGGTGAGGGAGCAAGATTTGTGTAAGAGCTCAGCTGAGAACAGCACCTCCAGGGCCCCATCCCAGCACAGGGTAAGGGACTGTGCCTGCCCTTGGGAATAGCTCATCCAAGATGATGGGGCTCCTAATGAACAGAAAAAACCCCTGATTATCCTACCTGTATCTTAACAGAAGGTACCTGAACAGATCCAGTGACATTAGGGTGATCAGGGTTTTGGGTTTTTTTTGTAGTGGTAAATGTAGCAGTGTACTTGTCTATGTTCCTTAAAATCAGGCTAAGTATTATTTGTAAGGAGCTAATGAGGAGATACTTGTGGCTTATACAGAAGGTGCAAAGAACATATGCAGCTAGTGGGTATTAAGGAAACCTCACAAGAGCATATCAGTGTTCAGAGGCATGTATGTATACTACATGTATTTGTTGCTAATATTATGACTGGACCAGTTATACCAGTGTGAACTTTGCTTTCTTCTCACCCTCGTTATAGTTCAACAGACTAATCCCTTTATTGATGAGATAACGTGCACCCCTCTGCTAACAAATCATTTGCAGTGTGCAATTGATTTCTGCTGCTGTAATCACTACACACAAATATCTCCTGTGTCATTGCTCTGTAGAAAAATATGCTTTCCAGCAAGATTATAGAGAGTAATAGTGTGATTATTCAGCTTCTATAAAGTTATCTATCTGCTTAACCTCTGCGCAGCCTTTGCAGCAGGTTTAGACAGATATGCTTCAGGAATTTATCCACCTACACTTTGTAAAACACCTTGTTAAACCACCTTCCATCTCCGCCTGAGGATGAACTTCCAACTCCTTCACAGAGAAGGCTGTGTCTAAGAGTAATTGTTTAATTTAGGAGAGGCAGCCAGCTTGCCTTTTTAATGATATTACTCTTCCAAAGGGAATTTCACACGGGTATAAGTCTCCAATCAGCAGCTCTGTGGACTGGGCTGCTCACCTGAATACAAGCCTGGTGAACGGAGCAGCACAGGTTCCCTCTGGGATTGAAAACAGAGCTCAGTTGAAGGTCATTTGCCACCTCCACCAACTGGGATCTCAGGTTTTTTACTGGGAGGATGGAGTGTACCAGTTAATCAGTCACTGCATCTACAGACTCTTGTCCCCTAGATCCATGCCACCATTCCCGAGTGCACTCCACAGCCCCTTCAGTCCTGTTGCCCCAAAACTCTGCACCCCCAGCCTGCCGGTCAATATTTGGTCCAAAGAGAGAACTAAAGGACAGGAGCAGCCCCTGGGTTTGAAGTGACAGCAAACAAGCACTGACACAGCATCCCTCGCAGTGCCCGAGCTTGCTCCACAATGATTCTAGATAAACATAGGTTTGCTTGTAGGAATCATTTCCCACCAGCTCCCAAGCGCAGAGATGGATGATATCAACATCCTAACCAACTGCCTAAGCCCGGCTCAGAACAGCATCACTGCAGCCACAAAGCACCGAGGCAGCTGCTCCCGTGTGACATCTCCATACATCTCCAAGGACCGGCACCTCAACCGGCAGCGGCAGCACTGACAGGATCGTTTACTACGGCTGAGGATCCAGCCCCTCTTGTTTATCCTGCTCTATAAAACTGTCTTGTAAAGGTCGTTATTTGCCCCGCTCGTGTTTTTCACAAGGCCATTTTGCGCCGGTGTTTTCAGATGTGACTGATAAGCACTCGTGCCTGAAATGTTTTAGATTCGCAGCCCCTAGATATTCCCCAGCAGAACAGTTACACACCAATCAACAGCAAATGCCTTTCAATCACAAGAAGAGAAATGTTTCTGCTGCATTATGCACAATTACGTGCTCAACTGTTATGAAGAACTTTACAGCTCCTGCTCCAAGACTATTGCAACTGTACGTGCCGCTCGCTCAGCCACGTTCTGCTCTCGTCTCAGAAAGGGAAGTGCGGGAGAACCAGTTTCACCCTTTGCAATTGCAGGAACAGCCATTATTTAAATCAGCTACAGCCAGAAGGATGATTTGAGCCCTGTATATGTAATGTAAATGTAAATGTAAAATATAAACCATGAATTCACCTCTGAGGTATCAAGCTGAATCTGAGCCAGGATCACACAGACCCAGCAAGTTCCACTATTCAAAATACACTTAGAAATCATAGAATCATGGAATGGTTTGGGGTTGGAAGGACCTTAAAGATCACCTAGTCCCACCCTCCTGCCATGGGCAGGGACACCTCCCACTAGCCCAGGTTGCCCAAAGCCTCATCCAGCCTGGCCTTGAACCCCTCCAGGGATGGGGCATCCACAGCTTCTCTGGGCAACCTGGGCCACTGCCTCACCACCTGCACAGGAAAACATTCCTCCTGATATCTCATCTCAATCTCCCCTCTTTCAGCTTAAAACCATTACCCCCCATCCTTTCCCAGCACCCCCTGATCCAGAGCCCCCCCATCTCTCCTGTAGCCCCCTTTCAGCACTGGAAGGTGCTGGAAGGTCTCCCCGGAGCCTTCTCTTCTCCAGGCTGCACACCCCCAACTCTCTCAGCCTGTCCTTTTACAGGAGGCACTCCAGCCTCTGACCATCTTCATGGCCTCCTCTGGACTCACTTCAACAGCAAACCTGCTGAGGGTGCACTCGATCCCACTGTCCATGTCTCTGGCACAGATGTTAAACAACACTGGTCCTGATACTGACCCCTGCAGAACACCACTGGTCACTGGTCTCCACTTGGACATTGAGCTGTTGACTGCAAATCTTTGAGTGCAACCATCCAGCCAATTCCTTATCCACTGAGTGGTCCTTCCATCGAATCCATGTCTCTCCTATTTAGAGACAAGAATGTTGTGCGGGTCAGTGTCAAAGGCTGTGCACAAGTCCAGGTAGATGCTGTCAGTTGCTCCTCCCTTTTCTACCAACGCTGTAACCCTGTCATACGAGAAGACCAAATTTGTTGGGCAGGATTTGCCGTTAGTGTAGCCAATCTATAGACCATAAACTGTCTACCCATTGCAAAGCTGTCTCAGAAAAATCTCCCCTTTTCCCAAATCCAAGCTGTCTGCCACAGGTACCTCTACAGCTAATGGTGCTCGGGATGTCCCACTGTGATACGCACAAGCAGCCTTTCAGAAAAGAAATCCAACTGATCAGCACCTCCTCTACGCAAGGCAGCCCAGCTGATAAAGATCTCATTCTTTTCTGGTTTGCTGGGGCTTGGTGCTGAGCTGTGAGGTCAACTTGTCTTAACCGGAGTGCACTGAGCAGGGGAGGGATGGCCGCAGGCACTGCACCAGCGGATCTGAGTCGGTGGTGACAGTCATCAAAAGGAGTGAAGAGCAGGAGGACGGAGGACAGGCTGGGTCCAGGTGGCTCTTCACGCCTCGTGCTCTGGGTGCAGCATCACCAGGTGAACACAGCCACTCGGGTGGGATGGAGAAAAGCTCCTGAGCGCGTGCTGTAGCTCATTCTAGCACACCATGGGCACTCCAGCTGACGCTTACCTCCGAGCGCACCATGAAGCCCTCAGGATCATCGCGCAGCAAGAACTGAACACACACGTTCCTCCTGATCAGCCCTCTCAACAGGAATGAGAGCAATCCACACCAGGAGAAAAAAGCGGGCCATTTTCCTTTTTTATACACGTGGATGAGGAGTTGGTGCGACTAACACTGCTTTGAAAAAAACAGGGTTTTCAGTGAGGAATGTTGTCTTTGCTTCTAATTTTAACATGTTCAGTGATGCATTTAGGACAGTGGTATGTACCTAGTGAGCAATACACACATGCTCACATACTCCGTTTGTCTGACAAAGGAAGCCATCAATAATTGCTGAGCCTGTGAGTACGAGTTGTCTCTTGAAAGGAACTAAGAGACCTCGAGAGCACTAAGGAAAATAAAACTCAACTGGGAAAGACAGTAACCTGACAGTTTCCCCATCCAAAGATGTCTCTCAGGCTCTTAATTGCACAGATTGCTTCTGATTACATCGGGTAGCACCAGGAAGTAGGTTACTCCGCAGAAAGAGGTGACAAAATAAGCAGAATTCAAACTATGGTGTCTTTGATCTAGACTCTGGTTCCCCAAGACTCTCATTTCTGACAAAACCAGAAAAATCTGCATCATCGCACGGCAACACCACCATCAACGTGACTGCCTCACCCACACTGGTCCCTGCCTCAAGCCCTGCTGCTCCTCCTGGGCGCTACAATGGTGACCAGACTGGAAAGCTGGTGTACAAAATACAGCAAAAAATTATCGGTTAAAACAGGTGGAGCTGCAGGGTTGGCATTCCTCTGAGGGATGGGTGGAGAAAGGAAGAACATGAGATAAACCAAACGTTCCATACTAAGTCCTGAGAAAGAACCTGGCCTTCATACAACTTCAGATTTGAAAATCAGTCAGCAAGGCTGGGATATACTTAGGGAAAAGGTAGGTGCTTACCTGGGATAAGCGCAGACACGGCCAGCTTCTGCCCCTGCCATCGGTAGGGTCAAGCATGAGGGTGTGCTGGGGGAAGGTCAGGTTTGGGATACCGGCACACCTCTTTGTTTGTTTGTTCTGGCAAAGATGACTCTTCATCTTGGGAATACTCCTCTTGGCAAATATTGCTAGAAAAAAAGCACAAAGAAATACAGAGGAGGCATCTAGCTTTCCTTTCACAGCCAGTGAGATTATATCCAGGATGGAAAACAGTGCCGTGAACTCACAGCGAACGAGCACCTCGACCTGCCTCATGGCCGTAAGAGGGGTGTCGGGGTGCACCCACTTCTTCAGGATGTGAACTGAGCATCTCAGAGACAGAAATGGGACGGAAAGTCTGAAAAGCCAGAGGCACCAGCAGCGAGCACAGCCTGCCTGGCATCACTACAGGCAACAGTCTATTTGATTACACCTTCTCACCACAAACCATAAGCTCAATGGCTTCAGTAAGTGGGTGCCCCCCTTAGGGCACATTTGAGAAGCTGATTTTCACACAGCACCTTGGGAAATACAGAGAATCCAGTCAATGCTTTTCTTTTTTCCTTTTTCCCTGCTCTGTCTTTGCCTTTTTTTTTTTTTTTTTTTTTTCCCTGCGTTGCTGCAATTTCTGAGAATAGCGAGAGTCAAAGGCATCAACCACCCACCCTTTCGGGGCCGGGCGTTTCTCCCCAGCACTCCGGCGCGGCAGGCTGGGGATGGCGTTTGTAGACACTTAGCTGACATATCCTATAGGATTAACACTTAGGGAAGGTCTGTTTTCTAGTTCAAAAAAAAGTTCAAGTACATTGTCACCTCCTTTTTTTGTTTTAATTTCACACTAGTCCTACAAAAACACTGAAACCAAAAGCAACCTCACACTCTGCCTCCCTGGACCCGCGCCGCTTCCGATGACTAAATCTCACAAAGATTTTCCCCTGTCTAGAGGCAAGGTGAACAACCCATCACACACAGACGAACCACCCCGAAGACAGAGAGGAAAGCAAGCTGAACAGGCTCCAAAAGCACCAAGAGGAAGGTTTAGTAAATACCAGTCTGATTTTTGATGCTGCTTCGTTTGGTGTTCACATTTGCACAGGAGCTTCTGAGGAAGCACCACTGGAAAGTGGCTTAGGAACAGCGGAAAGTCACAGGGTCGGATCAAACACATCCACATGCGTCCATGGAGGGGAAGGGGGGCTGCCTGGGATAAAGGAGGAAATTAAAATTGTGGAATATGAAATTATATCCAGTGTCCTGCAGGATTCCAGGGTTGCCAAGTTAAAGGCAATGAATAAATAAGAGAAATTCAAACCCAAGCAAATCTCTAGGATGAGACAAAATTCATTCCAGGGCGTTAGAGCAGATTTGAGGAAGGAAATGTGTGTGCCAACAGCAATTACTATGGAGAACTCGCTGAGCACAAGTCTAGAAGACTGGAAAATTGGAAAATAACAAACCAAATGTGGTATCAATATGCAAAAAATGAGAGCAAGCCCAGCACAGGAAATTACAGGGCTATCAGCTTAATATTCATTACATATAGGAAAAGGCAAAGTCCCCATTGTATACAAGAGTGTAATTAAATCAAGGGGTTCTGCTGAAATCAACTGCTTGTGATGTTTATGAATTAGCAGCAGATTCAAAACGCAGCCACAGCCTCAGCATTCAGCCCAGGGCCTGATATTATTTGTCACAATCTATAAACCAGCCCTGGTGAGAAGTTTTCTCCCAGATAGTGTAAATTTAAAATCTCTTGCTCAGAGGTTTTTGTGTTTTGGTTTTTTTTTTTTTTTTGCTCTGCATGTGATTCAATGCTGAGGAGGATTAGCACCAACAGGCCATCTGAGGACAGTGACTGGGGGGAAAATGTTAAGGGCTGATTTACTGATTAGTGCTTATTTGTTTGCTGTTTAGAGCAGCAGCAGTGAAGCGTATCTCTTATTCCCCCTGCTTCTGCCCCCTCGTTCTCCACGGCAGGAACATCTGCAGTTATCCCTGTATTTCCTCCGGGTGCTGGGAAGCAGTGCCCCACATTTGTTACTGACCTTCAAAGGCTCGTTGCTTGATGCCTACGGAAAAACCCTCTTCCGTGTCTCTTGCTGCTCTCCTGCTGCACGGCTTGTACTGTCGCAGGGGTTTTTTTATCTTCACAGACACCGCCAAGCTTTGCAAGAGGAGTGAGGCCAATGTTCATCATCCCAGGCTCCTCCGCTGGACCAGCAAGGCTCTGGTGGTCCCATCAGAGGCCAGAGCCATGAGGATTTATAGCGAGACCTCTACTGCTGGGCAAGTGGCTTCAGGAAACTCTGAATGGGGATTCCACATCCTGGGAAACACCAAGGATGCAGCTCGGCATCCAGATGAGCTGAATGGGTTCGGTCAGGCCGGATGCTCCAAGTGATGTACATTAATCCTCACCTGCTTCTCCTCTGCAAGGAACATCTCGAAACATTAATAAATATTTCAAAAGCTCCTACAGTGCACCTAGCTCTCAGAAATGCATTCCACAATACTTTATTACCCTTAATAACCTCCAAGAAAAATTATGAATGAACACAAAGAGCCTATTTTAAGTGTGCTGCTGCAAACACCAAACAGGAGTTTGCAGCACAGCAAGCAGTGCCAGAGAGAAAACACAAGTCTCCTCGCTCTCATCACAAGTTTCTTACATCTAGAAAAGGTATGGAGATTTTACGCAGAACCTTACTGTGTTTTTTAACTCAGAGTGAGATATTTGAGGAAATATCCTCTTTGAATCTCTGTATTTACACCATCAACGCTGGATAAAAAAGCTTGCCACTCGTTTATAATGCACTTAAAATGAAAACCCCAACACAGTCCAAACCTGGAAAGGATTTAAAATATAGATCCTGATTCCAAGACCCATTTTGACACTTAGTTCCATACCCAACTTTTCCCCTCAAATCTGTCAATATGGGGAAAAAAGGAAATCTAACGGATGCAACAGTCAACTCCATACTTGCTGGCTTGCTTCTGGCAAGAGAACTTGGCTTTTTTTAAACCTTTGAGTCTTTTTTTTCTTTTTGACTCAGCTTTTGAAGAAATGAGTCCCCTCCAACCTGACTCCGTCTGTGGGGGACAACGTTCCTGTCTCCCCAGGTACATTTTGAATCCCACAGCTGATTTCAGAGACATCTGGAAGAATGAAGGTCTGGAAGAAATGTGTGTGTATATATCCATTTATGAATCTCACCAAAGCACGTAGCTGGGTAGGCAAGCTGCCGAGACACAGACAATGACCGAGCCCACGGGGGAAAGTCTACTGCTTCATCAGGTGCCAGTACCAGGGGATACCAAAAGCCTGCGGCTCTGGGAATCACAGAGTGTTTGTGTGTATTGGTTTGTGTCTCCTCCACCTGCACAGAGGTGTGGGGCCAGGAACACAACAGGCTCCAGAAAGGAAGGCAGCAGAGGAGTGGTGTGCTTCAGATTGAACATGCTCGAGCGGGAGGCAGGGGATCATACAGTCATAGAATGGTTTGTGTTGGAAGACACCTTAGAGATCATCCAGTGCCACCCCCTGCCATGGGCAGGGACAACTCCCACTAGCCCAGGTTGCCCAAAGCCTCATCCAGCCTGGCCTTGAACCCCTCCAGGGATGGGGCATCCACAGCTTCTCTGGGCAACCTGGGCCACTGCCTCCCCGCC
>NW_010138206.1:77198-93495 GCF_000699245.1 Pterocles gutturalis | reverse complement strand
CCCCTGATCCAGAGCCCCCCCATCTCTCCTGTAGCCCCCTTTCAGCACTGGAAGGTGCTGGAAGGTCTCCCCGGAGCCTTCTCTTCTCCAGGCTGCACACCCCCAACTCTCTCAGCCCATCCTCGCCCGGGAGCTGCTCCAGCCCTCTGAAGGGATGGTGGCTTTCTAACCAGTGACCTGAGGTTCAAGCTACATCTGTTTGTCCTGCTCACCTCCATCAATATTGATGGGTCAGACATCTCCTGAGGAGAGCCAGCCAGTCCTATGTATGGATTTTGCCGATTGCCAGGCTGTAACGAGTCTCTGGTGCAAGAGGTGGAGTATGAGCTGAGCCCCAGTCTCCTCCATGCGCACACTGAACAGGAACCGAGACAAAGCCATCCTGGGGTGTCCTGGCCACACAGCTCAGCATCACAGGCTCTGAACAAAAGCCAGTAAGACAGAACCATTGCTCACGGTCACTTCTAGGTACCAAAGGGTCTCTGAGGGGCTCAGCCCTGTTCCAGCTCCCCTCTGCCCTACAAAGACCCAGACCCAGGCACCCAGAGGAGTTTTGGCAGCAGCTCGTTTAGTGCTGATGGAACACGGTTTAGTTAAAATTCACCTGACGAGGAGGAAATGAAAATCCTCAAGGCCACAAATTAAAAATTGTGACTTGATAGAACAACAACTTATAAATAGAAAGACCTATTTCCTGCAAAAATCCTGTGGACTAAGTATTGGAAACTAATTAGTAGACTGAATCACCTGAAAAAAATAAAATGCTGTTTTCCTGGTACTCGTGAGAAGATATTACTTTTCTCGCACTTTTCCTTGGGCACTGGTGAGCAACATAACCCTGCGGGAGCTCTACAGCCCCTTCTTGGTTGCATTTCCTTCCTACAAAATTAATCGTTAGCCATCCCTGTCACAGCACCAGTTGTCTTTTTCCTCCAGATGATACGATCACGTAGCAGGAAGGTTGGAATGCACCTAAAATGCTTTGCTAAGAATGCCAGCTCCACCCAAGAGGACTTTGAAGCAGAGACTTTCTCACTAAATTTATTATGAAGATTAAAAAAAAGAATAGCAGCCTGCCCAAGCAGACTTTGGTACAACCCCCGTAGAGATGGGGACAAAAAATGGAAGTGAACCCCGTGCAGGCAGCCAACACATAGCCCGACCATCACTCATGTGTCACCTGGAGTGCTCGCGTGGGATCTATCTGCACAAAGTCCTGGCTTCAGCTAGCAGAGAAATCAGCTCCAATATCAGTACCATAGTGCCACAATGCATTAAAGAAAGAAAAAAATCATCACAAAATAAAGTTCTCAGAGCAGTTAAGGCCCAGATTTGCAGAGTGCAGAGCCCCTTCCCCAGTGGCTCCGCACCCACTACAAGAGAACACGAGCAAGAAGTGCTGCCCACTCCCGCTTCCAAACAAAACCCAAATTCCCAAGAGCTTGCAACACGGATGGATCTTTTTGGAGCAGCTCGTCTGGACTGTCCAGCTGTTTGATGTCTCTGAGAGCATGGAAAAAGCGTGGCTGTAGCAGAAGAACCAGAGTGGAGCCCTCCCCAAGCACTGGTGGGAGCAGCCCTGGGCAACTCAAAGAGCAACTGGGAACCAGAAAAAAACTTCAGAGAAAGGACAAGAGGGCTGCAGAGCTCTGCCGAACAGACAGGGAGAGATGGGCTGCAATGGACTATGTGGCTGGTCTCAATCCTGAGGTCTCTTTGGGCATCCTGGTCTAGCTGCCACCTTGGGCTGTCCCCAGGAACCATCACAGCAGTGCCCAAGGTCACCATCCACGCTGGTGACACAGCTAAGTGACACAATTTTACCAATTCCCTGCAGAACTTGGTGTGAAGAGATACAACACAGTCCTACAAAACACCCCAACTCAGCATAGGGCTGTTCCGAGAAGGCAGAGTTCTTTTATTACCAAATTAACTTAAAAAAAAAATCCATTTCACTTTCCACATCAAAGATCATAATCTCCATGTAACAGAGAGGGTTGATGAAAAAAGAGGTACTTAGAAAACACATTTTAAAATTTAAAACTCTACTAGCACTGATTCTTCTTGCTTGTAAAGAACTCTGGCTTTTTCTCTTATTAAGTACTCCAAGATCTCATTTGCAAACTACCACTGCTAGCTACTCTGGGTTTTTTTTTTGCTGGCTGCTCACTTGCTCTTTGGGGATTTCATATTCTTCTAAATTTTGTAAATGGCCACTAAAGTGGAGAGGAACATTATAAAATACATTTCAATCACCCTCACGATTTAGACTAATTCATTGGCAACCGTACAAAATGCTATTTACAAGGTACTTCCATCAGCTGGTATCTGGCATTAAGTATTTTGAATCAATCTACCATCATTTTCATCTCTTATTTTTCATACAAGGGAAATTATTGATCGAAGCTTTTCAGCCTCATTTAATATACTGGAATAGGCTTTAAATTTTCCCATGTAAACCTCAGTGGAAATTAGCAAGTCTGTCTTGCTTAATGCAACATGAATCAGTCTCCCCGATGAGACCACAATATTGTACATGACATCATGACCACTTTACTCGTTGATGGGCCCTGAGATGAACCCCCCAGGGGCTCAGCACTTGAGCTGAGTTCGAGTTACTAGGCAAGGTTGGTACCTTAAAGGGAAAAAACGGTGCCTCCATCTCCCCGAGGCCATTACAGGATTGCAGAGGAATACTGGGGTTGGATTTGTGGGGAGGCAGCCTTTTTTCATGGCTCCTATCAAGTTTGCAGTCAGTTTTCGAATCGCATTCCATTTTGCATTCAGTTGCGATGGCGATGGGTGTGTTCAAAACGCTCGATTAGATTTGTGTGTGTTGAGGACAGAGAGCTTGGCTGAATTTTGATGAACTTGTTCTTGAATAAATAAGCAAAACATCACTAAATAAGATCCTCAGCCAGCTTCAATAAATACATATGGTAGCAAACCAGCCAGCTCAACAAACAGAATATATCACACTGGAACGAGCATTGATGATTCCGTAATGGCTCCGGCAGCTTTCAGCATATTAGATACTACTGTAAAAAACAATATGCAAATGTCTGAATTCAGTTTACAGTAAAAAACAAGTTATCCTCATGTCATCAAAGCAGCAGTGAGTACTACAGCGCAGTGCGCGCCCCTCTCCCTTATCAGATTTCGTCTGGAGCTAACTGGCGAGCAATGCCGCAGGAGCGCTGCTGGATGCACGGTGCACGGGCGATGCATCCTGGGGCTGCGTGACTTCCAGACCGTCACGGCGAAACTTTGCATTGGAGACCCTATCAGATAAGGACATCAGGATGGATCGAGTGGGAATACAAATGTGTTTTCTTGGGAGGAAACACAAGGCTGCAAATGCTATTACAAGCGAAGCCCAATACCAGATAAAAGTGCTTTGAGCTGCTGCGGCATCCGCAATATTGCATTCAACACAAAACAAGAGAAAATGAATGTGCTCAAGGGCTGAACTTCCAGTGGTCCATTTCACAGATTAATTTGCATGCAGGCTAACATTTTCAGTATGTTTCTGTACTAACAGAGAATAATCATAGGACAAGTAGAGCAAGGTAAGTACATATGCTGCCATTGTTTTCTTGCAGCATAATAGCATCATCAATGAAGCCTGAATGCAGCCCAATTAGCATACAGTAATTAGAATCGCTGCTGCTTTTTCATTTACTTTTGCACACCCTGACGAGGTGTCGGTTGCAGTACACAAGGCTGCAATACCATAGATAATGCCGATTGTGCAAAGCAGGTATCCTATTCTCTCATCAAAAGGAACAAGGGAGACATTAAACCGCCTTAAGCTGCTAAAATTTCCATTTTGGCCTGACTCAGGAAAGTCTCCGGCTTATCCAAAGAACACGCTATGTTCCCAAGGGATGAGCACACCTGTAATACATGCTGCCTTTAAAGGCAAATGGAAGCTTGAATGAAAAAATCTCATCTTCTAAAAAGCATCATATCTTAGCCTGTAACTTTTAACGCCTTGTTGGCTGCTCTTCAGAGCTCAGACAAGCCTTAGTAACTCGGTTGAAGAAACCCTGTGCAATTGTCCTGTTTTGTTACGGGCAGCCCTCAGAGAGAGCAGATGGCGGATATTTGGAGAGGGCTCTTTCAGAGCAGCCAGTAACCAGGCATTTGTTGAAATGTGGCTCTGCTGCGGACTATTTACAACCCATCCACCACTGAAGAGTCTCTTAATGCTTCTCCAGACTTAAATGGCTAACTTTTATGGCCCATTTATGGCCCATTTCAACAAAGCAGTTAAACATGTTCCAGGACTGGTATCTATATGTAAATAAAGGAAGTTGTGCTTGGCTGGCACCCAGGCTCTGGTCCCCACCTCCCCGTCCTGACAAGCCGGCTGCACAGCCCTGAGCCCCGCAGCCGCTCGCAGGGCTGGGGAGCAGCACCCTCCTAAGAGAGCTGTGCATGGGGCTCACTTAACAGTACCCCTTCCCCTTCGAAATCCATCCTGCAGGACCTGAATCCATCCATGGGCAGCACCCCAACCTCGCTGGCCATGGGCGATGCCCTTTCCTGCTGCATCTCCCCTGCTGCTCCCAGGACCTGCGGCACACACCCCACCTCACACCAAGAGTCATGTCACCCAAACGCAGTTTAATCGGGATTTATACCAAGGCTGGAAAGTCAGAGGTTAGTGGACTGGTCTGGAGGGGTTTAAAACCCAGCAGGATTTTAATGGGTTTTGCTCATAGACCCCACAGCAGGTAAGGACATAGGGCAGGGTGGAGGACACGGTACTTTCTCTGACCAGAAATGATGATACAGCAAGAAAGGGCATATAAGGAGAAGCATTACATAAGATGTAGGTTTTACAAGCTTTATAAAGACTCTCTTAGTACTTGTTAGTGGCAGGAACCTCCCAGGTGCCAACCGGTCTGAAATGGGAAGGAGAGCAAAGTGCCTTCCATTTAAAGAAATGGGCTGTGAACGTGCTGTCAATGCCCGTGATTCCTTTTATTGATTTACAGTGTGTAAGCCATAAATCATTCTACCTTTTACTGAGCCTATAACTATGCACCACTCTGTCAGGGAATCTCCTCAAATTTTAAGGGGGACCGTGCAAGAAAGCAGACTTCTCCTTCATTGACTGGGCCAGATGAGCTGTGACAGGCAAGGCTAGATTGAACACACCCGGTGGGGTGGATGCCTATAGACAAAACACTGAATTTGAACAGCTGCCCATAGCTGCTGCTCTTTATCTCTTCCAGGATTAATCTTAGGGCACAAGGGGACAGATGCAAGCCATACTTCCCTTGGCAGGATCCACGCAGGGGTTTGCTTCTGTTGGAAAAGAAGATCTCACCCGCACACAAGCCCTGCGCCAGGGCAGCCCAGCTGCAGAGGTGTCTCTGGGAGCATTGGGTGGGACCAGCGTGGCCAGGGAGCAGTGCTGCTGGCTGGAGCAGAAGTGGCATTTGTCCTGGAGGTGGATCTGCCCATTGCAGCAACCCTAACCACCCTGCCAGAATTTTAAAATAATAAAAAAAGTATCAATCCTGTTTTACAAGAGATTTCAGGAGAAAACTTGTGTGTAATGAATTTATAGACAAATTTCCAGATGAATTAACTTTGAACAAGGATTCCACCTACTCTATCCAGCTCCTAAGAAGCCCTACAGAATTTGGTAGCTCAGGTTTGGTTCATCCACAGCATTCAGCAGTCACATTCTTGCTACAAAAAATGTGCCTGGAGGTCAAGACTCAGCTAAAGACTCCTAGAAAAATCCAACTGCTCTCTGCAGAACTCCCCTCGGTTTGCTCCCAGCAAAGTCACAAAGACTTCCTCTGCAATGGGAGAAGCAATAAGCCATGAGGATTTTGGGGTGCTGCATACAACTGGGACCAGTGTGGACTTCACCCATAAAGGGAGCTTGCAGAGCACCATCTACCGCCACTATGGAGTCTTCCACCCTTGGCAGGTCCTGTCATGCTTGGGTTGGTTTATGGTTTAGATATCCTTGCTGGTCTGCCTCTTACAGCATGTCACTCTTTGTATGCTACTGTAAGCCCAAAGGCAAAAAATCTGTTCTCCTTCAGCAGAAGATGCACACACCTTCCTGAACCCACGTCTGGAACTGTGAGTCCTGCAGAGGTGGGTGTAAAACTAAGGGTGTGATTCAGCGCTTTGCTGAGGAAGGGCTGCTTGCTGCACGAGCACAGGGCTTGCTGGATTGGGACCTCGCTGCTTTTATGTTTTCTGATTAAACCTCCCCACCGGATTACACTGCAGGAGGCTCCGAAGAGCAGTTCTCTGCCAGAGTGGAGCAACTGGGATAATTCAGCTCTTTTGCTTGCTCAGGGCTGATCACTGAAGGGGCAGAAATTAATTTCCTATAAACACAGGCATATTTTTTTCACTACCTTGGCAAATGCAGTTGTAAAGAAGCCATTACAGGAGCTGATCTTTATGACGCGTGACTTTGGCTTATCCCAGTGGGGGATATTTTATGAGGCATTTACATAAACATATACAAATCAAATCGGCCAGCTGTGCTCCTCCTGTATCTGCAACGTATAGATATTTCAGCTAATTCCAGGTCTACGCAGTCAGTCACCCCAAAGTGGGATGAAGTTGAGCATCTGGGATGGATGAACTGAAGTGAGATCCAATATGCATCCCCAGTCCCAAAACTAGAAGACTTTGTGTAGCTATCCCAGCACAGCTAGGCACACCGAGGCACTCAGAAATAAACTATCAGATTCCCCTACAAGGACTGTACGTGGGGATGCTACGGTTCATCAGGACTCCACTATGGTCCTTCTAAAAGACATTAGTTAAAACCCTTGGCCCAGGACATTCTTAAGTGGAGGTTTTAGAGTCTTTCTTGTTATAAGTGTATCTTGGGCATTGCCTGGTGGAAACTCAACAGAGGTGTTATCGCCATGTCAGAATGAGAAACAGCGTAGGGGTGACACTGACAACACACTTCTCTCTTGGAATACCTGGATGGCACAGGACTTCATTTTCAGACCTCAGCATCTAGAATTCAGTGCCTAAAAATTACTCCTTTGTTCCTTAAACTCGCATTTATTCAGCTTGATGACCTTGGCCAAGGGCAGGGAAGGAGCCAGAGGCAGAACCTGAGTTCCTGACATCTACCTTGCCACGTCCTCCATTCACCTTCTCAACTTCCATCTCCCTCCGGATCCCTCCTCTTTACTCTAGTTGGCATCAGCCAGGTCAACTCTTTTTCACTTACTACTGCTATTTTCTTTCAAAACATCAACTTTGGGCAGCTGATGTCAGTTCAAACACACACCTGCCTTTGCCAAGACTCAGTCTTCAGCTCCAACAGTCGCCTCCCCATCAGATGGCTTTCCCACTGTGCCCTCAAGCCCAGGCTGATCCAGCACGGCAGCGTGTCCATCCTTCCTATTCCTTTGCTGACACACGTGGGAAGACAGACTTCTCATAGCGGAAAGGGGAAACTGCTGATTCAGCTAAACACTGGAGCCAGGGAAAGGTGTCTCTGAAGGCTGGTTGTCAGGTCAGGCTTAGCAGCTGATTGAGCTGAATTAAGTTTTCCGCCTCCTGTTTATTTCTTTAAATGACAGAGGGCCCCTTTGTACTTCCCAGTCAGGCTTGTTAAGCTTGCGGCTGGCAATGATTCGCATTGATTTGACAGGCGTCCTCATGCTCACAGATCCACTCTGACCACTGAGAGTTATTTAATTACAACAGGAGACAAGAAATTTCTGGGAACCTAGAAGATTCACCTCAAAAGATCCAAATAGGAATTAATGCAAAAAAACCAGAGCAGTTGTGCAAAGTTGCACCACAACAGAGAGGACCAGAGCAAACAGTTGATCTAAAGAGTAGTAGATCCTACAGAAAACAGCCTTCCACCAGATGATCTTATAAAGATGCTCTTTCCAACCACAAAGCAATGAAAAACACATTGTAGCCGGATGCCCCACAAATGGACCTTCCCACGGAGAGAATTCTCTACAAGCAAATTAACATCCCAGCTCTGCGCACCCCTGATCTCCCACCTCACAGCCGAACAAGCCCATCTCTGGGGTATCCACCAGGCCTGGTCTGAGAAGTACCTGGACTGACCGAGGAGGACAAGGAGGCTGGTGTCCCCTCCATGTGGCATGTTCAAACCCCTTCTCTCTTCCCCCAGCTATCCCACAGCTACATTCAGCCTATCTGATCCCTGTTAATACATCTGAAATCTCAGACCAGCTGCTCCCTGAGCACTCAGGAAATGACAGCTAAAGTCTATTCGAGAAACTCCAGTCAATGAATAGGGACAGAAAAAACACATTGCTTTGAAAGCATGGCCTAATTTCCTCTCCATTTCCATCAAATGGAGTTTTCCAAACTCTTCTACTATTTCACTAGCTTTGGAAATAAGGTCACCTCCTGAATAAGCTGTGTTTGATTTCAGCAGGCTATGCAGCCCGATCAATACCAGTGTCCCTCCTCTCCCCCTCTCCTGGTCTGTTCTCATTTGCCTGAAACTGCATCTCAACCGTACCTGTTTCTTCACCATCTGGAAGATCCGGATATACTACAGAGGACCACTGCTTCCCTGTGTTTGCTGCTCCAGGGAAAGCTTAGGCCAGCTTAGACTGGCCTTATAATTTGTAGTAAGATTGTCAACTGGTTATCCAGCCTTTTGATTGTTTAAAGAATGATCATTATCTCCCTGAAAGGTCTGAGTATCCCGAAGGTGTGTAGAAAACTGGGCTGAGGATGGACCTGCCAGGTCTGCTCTGGCACAGGATGGGTCAGCAACGCACCCAGGATGGGGTGGGACCCCAGGTACCTGGAGGAGGATTGCTAATTCCGGCCTTTGCAAGGGGAAAGGGGGATTCCCGGTCTGTAACCACAGCACACTATTCACACAGCCCCGCAGCTGGATGCTTCCCCATGCAGAAACTGCCCAGAAAGCTCAAAATCCACTTATGCTGTATTTTAGGGGTTGAACATGCTTTGGGCACGTTCTGTGTGAGATGCACAGGGAATTTAGAGAAATATTAAGGTAGCAGCTTTTCTGATTTCTAGGACTGAAGCACTCCAGTGCCTCCCTGCTGCTGAGGCCTTTCCTCTCCCCCTCCACCCCAGCTCTGACCGATCCACCCAGACAGGCTCAGACATACACATGTCAAACCACGAAGCGTGATTATATCAGAAGTGCCACAGGGGGAGAAAGGGAAGCTTCTCCCTCTTCATGAGCTGTTGCCTTTAACTGGATACAGAAGTCAGACTGCAAAGCACCACTGGTTCAAAATCATCCACTAACACCCAACGACTCCGGGTTAGTTTGAACTTGGGAATCTGAAAGCTTTCACGTCAGTTTGCTGCTACAAACCAAACCCAGCCCACCCCTTCAGCAGCTGAGCGATCAGAACACAGCATCAGTTCCAAAAGCACTCCATGGTATCCTCATCCATCATTTTACATCCCTTTATTTATTTCTTTCTCTCAAACTGGTGGATATTGATTACCCAGTCTACAGACTTGCATAGATCAATACCTGTTTTCAGAAGAATACTGTGCAAAGCTAAAGAAATTAGTTTATTTTGTAATGGGGAAGAAACAGGGTGTCAATCAGACCTTTAGATTTTCCTGTCAAGGCAGGGCAGCGCTCCACACTGAAGTACAAAAATATGAGACAGCAGAAATAGGTCAGGCTGGCAAGAAAGGGGACTTGTGTTTCATAGGAAAGGAGGCAGCAGGCAAGAGGGATGGAAGCATGGCAATGGAGATGCTGCCCATCCCAAGATCCCTCTAAACACTTACCACTCATTTGTGCTTTTCCTGCCACATCTTTTCCTTTCCTGTAGCACAGCAGACATGGCCCTTGGCTTTGCAGTGATGAGCAATTCGTGGTTTCACCTGGAGCAGTGAGGAAAGTGATGCACAGCAGTTAATTAGACCCCACCTACGTACTGCTGCAGGGCAACCAAAAGGCAGCAGAATCTGAGGCTGAAATGTTCGCATCTACCTAATTGCCAATAAAAATCAACAAGAAATGGAAGCTGACATCCCACGGATACCTTAAATTTCAACCTTAACACCTAAACCACAGGTTATCATCATTGAACAGCACCATGAGAAGATCTGCATGTCACTGCCAAGCCCTGGCCCCAGTTGCATGAGGTTGTTTCCCAGCACACGTGAAGAGACAGACCTTTCTCGAAGAGTTTGACCATCTACACTAACAAAGGTGGTGGTGTCTTGATAATCTCCATAATAACCAAGCAGAGTTCCAATAACTAACTGAGCAAGTCTCATAAGAAAAGAGAGCTTCCCCCAAAGTTTTGTGCACAAACCAGGATACTTTCCTGAAGAATTTATCTTCTCCTACCAGCTGCCTCCATAACCAAGTTGTTTGTTGAATTTCTGTCTCGTACCACACAGCCGGGGAGCAGAAGCCCCAGAAGACAGGAGCTTTGCTGCTTTAACAAGCACCCTGAGAGGAAAGCCTTGCCAAGCTCAGCTTTTACAGTTAGAGCTGCAAAAGTCACTGGGCTGCCCATTTCTTTTCCTTGGAAATGGCAAAAGTACCCAGGGAACAGAACTATAAAGCCAGTACCTGGAAATTGATACTGGAAAATGAAAACCTTTACCTGGCACACGTGCTCACAGGAAATTATGCTTCTGCTGAGAAATTCTTTGGGTCCCCCGTAGTGCAGCTACTTTCTTCTTTAATTCGCATCTTCTGTCCAGTCTTGACTTTATTATAGCACCAGTGCCATACTGGTACAGCATTTCTTTTAAACTGTGTGCCCCGGTACGTGGTACAGCCTGTGCAACTGCTCTGTGCTGCTCTCCAATTAAACTGCATACCGAGAACATGTTGACATTGTTAAGGTTAATGACCTAATGATGAGCACCAGGAAACAGGTTTGCAATAAAATGGTCTGTACTGATTGCTTCCATGATGAATGCGAACAATATGTTGGACTGGGAACAATATGTTAAACAATATGTTGTGGTTTATCAATGTCATGGCGCAGCGCTGCCGCAGTGGCTGCTGTCTGATGATCCTCAGGAGGGTCACTTTGAAATGAACACAAAAACCGAGCAGTTTTCACAGCGGAGGAATGGGTAGTACCAGCCAGAAAGGAGGAAGGAAGAAGAGCCTGATCCTGCCCAGCTCAGGATCATCGGGAATTGTGAGCCAGACCTGGCATGGAAACACCTGCCCCTAGAAATGAGCCACCCTCTAAAAGGCTAAGTTAAAATAATACAAGGACTAGAGTTTAATATAAGACAGATTCGGTGCCCCCGAGAAACAGGCACAATGAAGCAGACATTGATACAGAGGAATGGCTCAGCTGGAATGTGAACAGATATAAAAAATTTAAGAGCTGAAAAACAGACCTTCTGAAGAAGTATTTTCCTTCTTCATGGAAAAGTTTAATTTCTTAGGGGGAAAAAAAAAAACAACAAAAAAACCAAACCAAAACCTTTCATCCTAAAAAGTCTTGCTTAGAAAAGTAACCGCAGGGCCCCGGTGCAGGTGATGCAGAACCTCACAGGGCTGTTCTGTACATCTCCAGGGCACAGCCACAGAGGAGCCTGGGGACGAGTCAGCTGCTGCCACCCACGTTATGCAATTGCCTGTCCAACACCAGCAAAACCCCACAGGAGCAGCACCCCCAGCACAAACTCCCAAAACCCAAGTTAATTAGAATCACATTAACATCAGGCAACACAGAAACCAGGGCACGCAGCCGAGCACTGCGACTCCAGCAGCAACAGCCACGCTGCTTCTGGCTGGTCCCAGCAAAGCCAGAGATCCGAGGGAAGCACTGTGCTGACGGTGAAATGTTCATGAAAGCCACCAGTTGGGCAAATAACCAAACCTTCCGCACAGCCCAGGAAGAAAGCTCAAACTTGCAACCTTCAGAAACAGAGAAACACTGAACATGAGGGGAAGCAATGCTCAGCTTAGCCAAAAAATGCCACATCACATCAATAGAACCATAGAATCATTAAGGTTGGAAAAGACCGCAAGGATCATCAAGTCCAACCGTCAACCCAACACCACCTAACCCACTAACCCATGTCCCTAAGCACCACATCTACACATTTCTTGAACATACATACAAATACCTACAAACTTATTTTTCAAATTAAGAAAAATAAACACATAATTAATACCCTACTAGCCAACAGTTACCCCCAATTTTACCCCCTCAATGCGCAAAACCCCCAACTAGGAAGAGCCCAGACTGCTTGACATACTCACCAAGCAAACCCCCTGCAGACACCCCCCCACCCTGTGGCCAGACACATCCGAAGCCTCCTTTGGGCTCCTCCTCTCCACCCACACCCTCCCCAGCAGAAGCATAATCACAATATGGGTGATTTCACTGTAGGAAAGGAGAAGCCTAACCTAGCTAGACTTCTGAGAGCTCCTTAAGCACTGGGAGCTTGGTGCCAGCCTCCACAGTTTGTCTTTTAGCAGACGTGAAAGATGGCACCCAGGTTTTGTTGTTGGTAGAAGTAGGTGGCAGTTTTAGCAGAAGATAATATCTACATCTGGAAGTAATCTGTGAGCTCTCTGGCAAAAGCTGCCAATGAAATAGTTTGCTGAGGCACTGATAAACTCACCACAGGAGCAGAGCAGGACTGCTAGGGACTGTCCAGGCTGATCCGTGGGCTCAGGAAGATGGACAAGGCTTTAGACACCTCAGTCCTGCAAGAGAAGAGGGATGGGATTCTCCAGGGGGATTTCAGAGCACATTTGAGGAATGTGTCCTTCAGTCCCCACTGACTATAAAAACACACAAACCCCTCAAGTGAATTAAGTATGTAATATGTGGCAGTGCCGATACCTCCCCCTCCCCACACCCGCTCTTTGTGTCAAGGGCTTGCACGAATTTATTTGCAGCTCTTGTCTTCCTAACAAAGGAGAAATATTTAGAGCATTGGACTGGGAGTCGGGAGCCTGTGTTTCTGCCCCTAGGTCTGAGTGAAGAAAAATCATTTCGCTCAGTGATCCAGGAAGATGAATGCCCTACATTTTGGCAGTAGAGCTGGATAACAGTTTCAAATGTTCAGCTAATAGATCTTGGGCTCCTTGGTCACTTAGGAGCTTCGAAAATGTTATTCTGCACCTACCAGGGTGAGATGGATTTTATGTGCTGCTATCTTCAATGCATTTGAGGCCTTCCTATGAAACGGTCCACACCTTTTATTTAGGTTCTTCTCTGGGAGTCAAGCTTTCCCTAAACTCCGGCTTCAGTGGCAGGTTCGGAGGGGCTGACTGTAGCTCTGAGCTCTTTAAGAGATACAGGCTCACTACCATCCAGCATGTAGGTTTTTTTACCTTAGTATCAGAGTGGTAAATTTTTCATATCTGACCCACAAAGTAAAGAACAAATTGCATCCAGTGTAGAGAAAATGTTCTCTTTGTCAATACCAATCAAGTTTTAGAGCAAATAATTTAATTACAAATGAAAGAAAACAACAAAACCCAAGGAAAGCTGGTACTTCCCCAGATGCAAGAACATGTCAATTTGTTTCTAACTCATTTTGACTGGTGATATATCCTATATGATCTCCGAAAGTCATTCAAGTATTTATAATGATGTTAGCTGAAACAAAGGCTTAGAAAGACTCTGGCTTTATGGAATGAATTTCAAAACCATACGCAGGGATTTAGCTGTGTGACTCCCATTAAAAATCGGTAGGTTCCTGGAGGCTAAAATCCTTGAAAACTGACCTCTGCCAATTTGAAGCTGTCTGTGCCATCACATTAAAAAGTGGCGATGCTTATAGGTTAATGCTAAAACCCTCTGATGAGAACAAATAAGCTTAAAAAACACCCAGCCAGAAATCACCTTGCTTCTATTGCTCGGGAAATACAAAGCCAGCTAATCGAAGCTCTGATTCTGCATAATTCTTGGAAAAAAACTGCATGCAGTTTCAACTCCTGTCTGTCCTGAAGTCCCCAGGCTTTCATCCTTCAGAGACCTTTTTTATTTCCAGCAATCTCAGCAGTTCTCAGGGTTCAAACAGAGCAAATGTAGGGGGGAACCTGGTCTTGGAAACTTGGCAGGGGAGCGCCCGGGGGCTGCTGGTACCTCTGACCTCCTGCAAACCTTTCCACCTCCCTCCAGCCTCTTGTAGAAAAGGCGACGTGTTGGAAAATAACTGCCAGCCACTCCATGCCTGCCCGTATCTAACCTCAGAGACGAGGCTGTGTTGGAAAACATGTTAACACGCTGTCGCTTACATAGTTTCAAATAGGCTGAGGCGTTTTTTTAAGAATGTGTTAGATGATGTTGGGAAAGGACAACAAATAGTTGACCAGCTCCAGCTACCAGGACTGTGAATACAAATTCCCTTGCCTATGGCTGGAAGGAAAGGTTCAGATAGATGCACTTTTGAAGCCGGAAAGGTTTTAGAAGTCATCACTCCTGTCTGTTAATTACCGCTCCCAGCTGCAGCCCCTGCCCCACCATCTCCCAGCGCCAGCTGAGCCCAACTAGCTCCAGTTTGCTTTGGAGAGGGCGAAGGGCTGTGACTCCAGAGCAGGGCAGGATGGCAGCAGGTCTCCTTCCTCGACAGCAGAGACTGCCCAACAGCTCTCCATCAGCTTATGAAATATGCTGCTCCATATATCAAAACACTCTGGCACTGATTTAGGAAAGGGAACCTCAGAAGTGTCCTGTAGAAAGCCCTGCTCACTGCTCGCAAGAACCAGAGAGCGTTCACGAGGTCACCTGCCACTGGCATCCCAAGGACAGCCATCCTCCCCAGTCAATGGGCGATTCATCCTCACTCCGGTATTTTGGGAGGGGATGAGTCATGCTCTCAGCCTGCCAAACCTTCCCGAGGGAGCCCGGATGCCTGGTTTTCGGAGGAGTGGAATTACACAGGCAGGCTGGAGCTGAACTCCAGTTACCATAGTTATTGTTTCATCTACAAATCAAAACCGCAGTGGTTGGGTCTGTTGTGGGGCCCTTCCCTGAGCAATACGAATATAGAGAATCCCACCAAAAATCAGCAAACACCAGCAAAACTTATAATTTCTACTTGACACATGTCAGGTGGGATTGGACCCTGTGCAGGAGCCTTCCAGTTCAAACTGGGATCATTTCATAAAAGTCACTAGTTACCCCTTTGATGTGTGCTTATCTACCACTCTGCACTCGGGAAGGAGAGGGAATCGCACCGGTTCTGCAGGCTGAGGTATTTGCCTTGCTAATGAAGACGGTGCACACTCACTTTTGATCTGCTAAGAAATGGAAAGTGAAAAATTAAAGCTGATTTCCACCACTAATATTGTCACTGGCCATCACTCCGCTGTCTCCTGGCTGGGATCTATACGCGTGCTGCTGCCTCTGGGAGCTGATGCCGTTTAAAACCCCATCAGGCTGGCTGACCCCAAGGGATGTCTCGAGTACGAACACCCCGATGCAGCACTGCCCAGGTGTTGTGCAAAGCTCGCTGAGCCCCCCAACAGAGAAACAAAACCAGGGTATTTAAACCAACAGCTGCAATGTTTGGTTTCAAACCAGATCCTACTCAAAGGCAGGTGTTAGGACAAACCTGGCATACGAAGCATCCTTTCCCTTCAATCAGGAAATCCTTCCCTCCTGACTGCCAGCAGTTTGGGTCTGCGAGGTGGAAGCATGGTGCACGAAGCGGGTTTTTATCCCTGTACCTCCCCAGCTCTCAGATGGCCGGTGCACATCACAGGCTGGTGGAGGCTCCTGCAGTTTAGCCTGAGGATGAGGAGTCAGTCCAGGGATGAAATATCTGCTGATACAGAGCCTGGACTGGATACAGGGGAGCTTCGAAACAAAACCCATCTCCCTTTAACACAGCAACTATCTCATTCTCTCCCAAATTTTCAGAATATGTCAGAGCAGCAGAAATTGCTGTTGTTCCCTGGAATGAGAGATCAAATCCTCACCCCACTGAAGCTCCTGGCTAAAGTCACAAGAAGCAGGTTTTGACCCTCAGCACCTTGGGGTCTGATACAGAACCAGTTGGTAGCAAAGCTTCTACAGCAGCATGAGCAGACCGTCCGTCAGGATTCTTGATCTGTACAAACAAAAGAGAAAACGTGGATAAAACGGGCTAAAGCAGCAGAGGGACCTGGTGTTTAACAGCACTGCCTCCTGTTCTGTGTCACCGAAATGGCACCAGAGGACAAACACAGTGTTCACACGGTCACTGGGTGGTGCAAACAGGTTTGCTGACGTCTGGGCCCTTCAGTGCTAGTCACCTCTTTTATACAGACCCTCCCCTCAGCCCTGTCCCTGGAAGACACGAAGCCCCCCCCTGC